>NC_133330.1:116226266-116254405 GCF_042186555.1 Aquarana catesbeiana | reverse complement strand
GGAGGTCTTGTGCTAGAATTATTGCTCTTGTTCTAATGATGGTGGTGATACCTCACGTGTAGTTTGAACACTGTTTACATATGTGGGCGTGACTTGGGTATGTCTTTGTTTCTGGGAGGGATGGGGTGCTGTAAATTAATTTTTTTTTTTTTTTTTATCCCTATTAGGAATGTAAACATTCCTTGCAATAGAAACAGGCATGACCGGTTCTCTTTATTGAGAGATCTCTGGTTAAAAAAGACTCCTGATCTCTAATTTACCTTTAACCACTTGGCTACTGACCACTTTTACCCCCTTACCCTCTTTGTTTAGCAAACAAAAAAGAAAAAAAAAAAAAAACGAAAGACTGAGCATTTAAAAAAAAAAAAAAAAAAATTTTCGTAGTTTTGTTATAAAATTTTGCAAACAGGTAATTTTTTTCCTCTTTCACTGAGGCAGCACTGATAGTAAGCCCGCACTGTAGCCCTCATTTGGCTATAGCGTGGGCAGGAAGGGGTTAAAAGAAAGTAAAAAAAACTCTGACTTTAACCACTTACTGCCCGCCATATAGCAAAATGATGGCGGCAAAGTGGTTTCAGTATACTGACCAGACGTCATATGACGTCTTCAGGATATTGAGCCGCTGCACGCCCCCGCAACTACGATCTAGTATCTGACTGAGACTCTTTACCACATGATCATCCCTGCCCAATCACGGCTGATCAGTGTAAACAGGAAGAGCCGGTGATCGGCTTTTCCTCACTCGCGTCTGTCAGACGGGAGTAGAGGAGAGCCTGTCGGCTTCTCCTCTGACGGGGGGGGGTCTATGCTGATCAGTGTGGATGCCCACACTGGACCACCAGGGAAGCCACTAGGGCCTCACTGATTGGCAGACATTATTATTTGGCACTGATTGGCATCCATCAGTGATGTATATTAGTACCCATCAATGCCACCCCATCAGTTCCACCTCATCGGTGCCCATCAGTGCAGCCCCATCAGTGAAGGCAAACTTATTTACAAAGATTTGTAAACGAAATAAAAACTTTTTTTCAAAATGTTTCCGTCTATTTTTTACTTGTTTAGCAGAAAATAAAAATCACAAAGGTGATCAAATACCACCAAAAGAAAGCTCTATTTGAGGGAAAAAATGACCAAAATTTAGTTTGGGTACAGTGTAGCATGACTGCGCAATTGTCATTCAAAGTGCAACAGAGCTGAAAGCTAAAAATTGGTCTGGGCAGGAAGGCGTATAAGTGCCCTATATTGAAGTGGTTAATCCCTTCCTGCCCATGCTATAGCCAAATGATGGCTACAGTGCGGGCTTACTTTGCCTGGAGGGCATCTATTGACATCCTTCGTGATCGCACTTCCCACGACCCCAGGGTGGCACGCTCTGTGATCAGAGTCCTTCGTGGTAAAGGGCCAATCACAAAAGAACTTTTCATAGTTGTAAAATTTTGCAACCAGGTAAATTTTTCCTCATTCACTGATGTGCGCTGATAAAGCTGCATTGATAGGCTGCACTGATGAGGACTGATTGGCAGCACAGGTAGGCACTGTTGGGACTGCACTGATAATCAGTGCCGATGTCCCTTTTAACAAAAGACCGTTATCTCCTCTCTCCTTATGCTCTCAGCACGAATAAAGAAAAGCATGGCAAAGGGCCAGTGTGATTGGCCCTTTACCACATTGGCCCTTTGCCATGCTTTTCATCACGCTGAGAGCATAAGGAGAGAGGAGATAACTGTCTTTTGTTAAAGGGACATCTGCACTGATTATCAGTGCAGTCCCAACAGTGCCTACCTGTGCTGCCAATCAGTCCTTATCAATGCAGCTTTATCAGTGAATGAGGAAAATTTTATAACAAACTATGACATTTTTTTTATTTTTATTTTTTTTCAAAATTTTGTTTAGCAAAAAATTTAAAACCTAGTGGTGATTAAATACCACTAAAAGAAAACTCTTTGTGTGAAACAAATTTTATTTAGGTACAGTGTTGCATGACTGTACAATTGTCTGTCATTCAAAGTGTGACCGCACTGAAAGCTAAAAATTTGGCTTGGTCAGGAAGGGGGTAAAAGTGCCCAGGCAAGTGGTTAAGGGAAAAAAAAAATCCTTTATGGCTGGGAACCGGAGGTGACGTCAGTGGGCACTCCGGTCCTCAAAGGGCATAGAGCCGAGTAGGGGCCATCTTGCCCTCATTTAAATTCCTACCCAGGCATTGGCTGCATCAGATTGTTTCGGGCATTACCGACGGTTCCAGTAAGCTTATCAATGACCAGAAAGGGTCTCCATGTCCACCGGCACCTGCCGATCATTAGGGAGTGAGTCTATTTGAACAAGGTAAATTGCCGTTCTGTCAATAGGGAAGGCGTTGATCCGGTGTTCCTGCAAAGCAGGAACATTGCTCAATGCCTGCTCAATGCCTTCCCCCCTGGTAAAAGCACCTCCTGCACAGTGCACAAACACTGGCTAGGCACACAGTTAACCCTTTTATCGCCCGTAATGTTTAAGCCCCTCCCACCCAGTGTGACAAGTACAGATTTTTTTTTTTTTTTTTTTGTAGTGATCACTGTATTAGTGTCGTTGATCCCAAAAAGTGTCGGTGTCCCGACTGTCCACTGCAATATTACAATCCCGCTAGAAGTCGCTGATCGCCGCCATTACTAGGAAAAAAGAAATCCCACTATACTGTTATTTTTTTTTCTTAGTCATCTTCCAGGACGGCACACCTGAGATGAGGCTCCTCCTTACAGGAAACACAATCAATCGACAACTGATTTAAGTCCCCACCCTTCCCTTGATCCTCAGTTTTTGATTGTGTTTCTCCCTACACAGCGAAACCGTGTGTGTGTGTGTGGTGTGTGTTGTTTTTTTTTTTTTTTTTTTTTTTTTTCCAAATTACCCGAAGCCTGGGGCTGGTGGTCCGGACCAAATGCCTGGGAAGCCTCTGGGTCTGGCCGGATATATTTATCCTTCCTGGGGTGTTCCCCTATCCTTTCCTCAGGTGGGGCAGCAGAAACTGGAAGAGCCCCCTGAGAGCTGAAGGCCCCTGGGTACAGTGGTGTCCCCAGAACTTCAGGGGCCATTATCCTGTCTCCACCCCCCCCCCCCCCCCCTGCCTGTCCGGGCGTCCGTTCAGACGGGGGTGCTGGCCGTTGGTTCTTTCCAGGGGGAGTGTGTCCCCCGACTCCTGGGCCCCTGGTAGCTCGCGTGGGCTGCTAGGGAGGGCATCGCCCGAATGACAAGCACCTGTGTTCTTACCCAGGAGGGAATGCTGAGTCAGCAGGAGCAGGCGCCCACTTCCTCCTTTCGCTAGGTGAGGAGGCACCAGTTCACTATGGTGGATGTCTGCCTAAACCACTTCAGATGGGAATGAGGAATGTAAGGCATTGCACCCCCCCCATGTGTATACAGGACACAGCCTAACCTTGCAGTTCCCTACGGGGACAGCAGTTGGGGGGGGGGGGGGGGGGGGGGGGGACGACTTTGGCGGCTATCCTCCTTGCGTGTGGACCATAAGGATTGAAAAGCAAGCCCGGTGACTGTGGCAAAGCCTATGGCCACATCACCCTGAAAACTCCCGATCTCATCTGATCTCGGAGGCTAAGCAGGGTCGAGCCTGGTTAGTACCTGGATGGGAGACCGCCTGGGTATACCAGGTGCCATAGGCTAGTGGTGGCATCCCTGCTCGGTATTGGTATATTGCTACACATCTGACATACACAAAGATTGAAGATTGTTTGTTTGTGTCCTATACGTTCTATATTTACTGCCTTATCGGCTGCATATCAGAAAGGCACAGCAGTGAGCGGTGTCTTTCTGTTTCTCATTGTTCTACCTGGCTGCTTCTTAGGGATACACAGCAGGGGGTTGTTGGCTGCACTCCTCCAGGGAGATGCAGCATTGGGACCCCTCGGTTGTTCAACCTGAAAATTGCAAGTTCCCTGCGACCTGTGTAATCTTGAGGTCTGTGGATCCAGAAAGCAGGGTCTGCTTGGTGGCGCTGCGACCTCGAGTTGCACAGACACAAATGATACCTATTGGAAGCCATAGTGTATGACTTTTTCTCTTGCGTTTTTGCGGTCCCAGGTTGCAGGTTGGGTCGCACAGGTGTGGGAGCCCTAAGCTTATCTGTCCCTTCTGGTTGAGGTTTTGCTACACAACAGGAATAGACATCATGGAGTTATTGCCTTACTTTGCAGTATGCCAGAAAGATCGCAGCTGTGAAGTCTGTCTGTTTTTTCTGTTTTTATGTTGCTGCACAGCAGAAATACTCAACATTGAAGCTTGTTGGTGCTTTCTGTTTCAGATTGCCTTAACTTACTGCAATTCAGAAAAACACAATGCTGCTGGTTGCTTGTGTTCTATGTGACTGCACTACAGAACTGCATAACAAAAAAGATATTGTCTTGTGTGCCATATTGATCTTATAACTGTATTTGGTGGTTCGTCAGAAATACGCAACATAGAAGTTTGGGTCTTTCTGTCTTATATTTATGGCCTTGTTTTGCTGTATATCAGTAAAACACCACCGTAAAGAGGGTTCACTTGTTTTCTGTATTATCAGTTATGACCTAGCTAGCTGCAATTCAGAAACACGCAGCATTTGGGGTTTGCGTGTTTCTTAATGTTTTTACATATTGGCTGCACATCAGAAAACCAGACTGTGAGGACTGTTTGTCTACATTGAAGTTCAGATTTGGGTCTCTCCCATACTTTTATATGTTGGTTTAGCTACCCACACTCGGATACACAACATTATTGTCTAAGCTTGTGTCCTTTCTGTCTAAATCTATTGTGCTGTGCCCACAATCTATGATCTTCTTTTTTTAATTTGTGATATTAATAATGCATGTATCACCTTTTTGTATTTCAGCCCTCTTCTGTGGAGGGGCCAGCAGTTCTGGCTGCAGATGTCACATGTCAACCTCCGCCCCTTACATTCAGGGATGCTGGAACAATTTCCTAGGCTTGAAGCCCAGTAGGGTTATAGGACACTGGAAGAAGGCGATAAAGAATCACCCTGTTTAGTAAGAACTTGTGAAGTTCTGTTCAGAGGAGTATTATGGCCTGTAGATGAAGTATAAAGATGTATACCCAACCGAATAGGTTACGGCTCGGTGCATGGCCTTCATCTCGCCCTTCTAGCAGAACTAGATGTAGCAGTATGAGTGTTCTACTCCAGCTATGGACTTTATTCTCCTGAAGTAGGCACTAAGGCGTAAGTAAAGCCACCGATTGGGCATGCCTTAAACCCAGGGATCAAGCCTGTTAATCTATTACCCTTAAGTAGGCTTCCCTTTAGTCTTTGCTGACGTAAAGATAAAAATGAACAAAAAAGGTTGTCTGTTAGGGGCCCACCTTTTTTTGCAGTTTTAATTCCCTGAACAGGGTAGTGTTAAGACAGGCCCTCTTATTGATCATTGTAGTGTCCTTGTCTTACAACACAGGTCTCTGATTAATCTTTAGGGGTTCTAAGTAGCGCCCATAGGCACAATAGGCCATGGTTGTTAGATGTGTGACAGGCAACATTGATAACCTACAAGTTTAACGTGTTTTCTGATTCCATCTTTAAGAGCCACTCCACCTAGATCCTGCATCCGAAGCAGAGAAGGCAGGGACATCGGTGGAGTAGACCTGCAGATCAGCCGCATGATCCAGCTAAGATACCTTCATCAAGCATATGAAGTGGAGGTAAAACTCACTGCAGAATCAAGGTTCGCCAAGAGGGTCTTGCCGTGGTCCCACCCTAAGGTAGGCCTGAGGTACTTGATTATCCTCTCAGGTGTGCCGTCCTGGAAGATGACGAAGAGAAAATTGACAGTTACTTACTGGTAACTTTTTCTAGGATATCTTCCAGGACGGCAGGCCTACTTCCCGCCCATTGGAGGAGGGAAAATTGTAGAACACTAGAAGGTGAGTGCCTATGAGGAATGATTTCCCTTGTGAACCAGGTTCAGGAGTTACTTCTCTACAAACTGAGGCTCAAGGGGAAGGGTGGGGACTTAAAACAGCTGTCGATTGATTGTGTTTCCTGTAGGGAGGAGCCTCTCATCTCAGGTGTGCCGCCCTGGAAGATATCGTAGAAAAACAGGGAGGGGGTGGGGGGGGGGGGGGGGGAAGGGCGCGCGCGCCATTACATCCTGATGTACATGCCTCGTGGGAATTGTAGTTCTGCAACAGCTGGAGGGCCGCCAGTTTGAGACCCCTGTTCTAAACATTAGTAGGTCAAATCAACATTGGTTCTTTGACTGCAGTAACGAGAAAATTCAAAGGAACAGGTTGGAAAATGTTTCTTGAACGATTGATTTCCTAACAGTGTAAGTGGTTTTTGTTTGGTAGTCCATTCATTCCAAAGTCAAATGTTAAAAGCAAACAACAAAATATTGTGAATGACAAACAAATGTTTGGGAATTTTTCTTACGAAGTTTCCATTTTTGTTAGTGATTTATTTTTCTTTCTTTTTTTTTTTTTTTTTGTTCAGCTTAAATGGAAGATTCTTTGTTAAAGCCTTTTGAATTGAGTCTCTTATATTCCAAAATGGCACTTTAGTTGACTTATGCCATTTGTTAATGCAAATTATTTGCATATTTGTACATGTTCTATTTATATAGAGTAGACTTTAGGAGCATTTTCATAAAGAGTGGAAAGCTCCTGCTACAGGATGATGCATCAAGTGATGGTATCATACAGGGCAGCATGCCCCAGGAATAAATGCTCAGACACAAGAAGTCTGAGTTCTGGGACTTGTCCCTGAGTGCATTTTGGTATACCATCTGGCCACAGCAGCTTTTAGCTTCCCATAGCATAACATTTACTGGCTGCTTGCAGCAGGCCTGATGGTGCACCTGTGCATTCTGCCAGCACAAACGCTGGAATGTCATACCAAAGTTTTCAGCAGGATGTGAATTTAATACCCGGTAAACTCAACAGAAGATCTAAACCTTCGCTGCCAAAAAACAGTTTTACCTTGACATGCACTTTAATCTCCTCTGTATAATAAAGTGGATTATATCATCTAATTTAAAGTGATACTAAAGTCCTTATTTTTAACTAAAAAAAAACAAACCTGTTATACTTACCTGCCCTGTGCAGTGGGTTGTTGTTGTTGTTGTTGTTGTTGTTGTTGTTGTTGTTGTTTTCATGAAAAAGAACCACCTACAATTTTTTACAGAGTTATCTGGCATCGTATATTCCATAATTGATAAAATCAGACTTTACGTTTTTGATTTAAAAGATTATTTTAAATATTAAAACAAAGGAACATGACATGTACAAAAACCTAACCTTTTATATAGTGTTGCAAAACCTTGAGAGGCAATCGCTGCAAACAAACATTTCTTTAAAGCCAGCCTTAGGGACCTTTCACACTGGGGTGGGGGTGGCGTTGGCGGTAAAGCGCCGCTATTGTAAGCGGCGCTTTACTGTCGGTATTCGGCCACTAGCGGGGTGGTTTTACCCCCCACTAGCGGCCGAGAAAGGGTTAAAAACCACCGCAAAGCGCCTCTGCAGAGGCGCTTTGCTGGCGGTATAGCTGCGCTATCCCATTGATTTCAATGGGCAGGAGTGGTGAGGGAGCGGTATATACTCGGCTCCTTCACCGCTCCGAAGATGCTGCTAGCAGGACTTTTTTTTTTTTTTTTTTTTTTTTCCCGTCCTGCTAGCGCACCCCTCCAGTGTGAAAGCCCTTGGGGCTTTCACACTGGAGACAAAGCAGTGGCACTTTCAGGTCAGTTTGCAGGCGCTATTAGCGCAATAGCGCCTGGAACCCGCCCCAGTGTGAAAGGGCCCTTACATGGATCAAAATTTGACCAGTTCTGCAAGGATTGATTCTCGTATGGGCAGAGTGCTTGTACAGAAGTCGAGCTACGGATCTGCTGTACAACCACCCTGTCTGATTTTTGCTACTTGATCAGCTGCAGTCAGTAGAGCTGATCAGTGTATTCTGAAGGTGTGGAAGTCTCCCACTTTCAGAATTGCAACAGCTCAGTGTGGAAGATTCAAGGTGAATTGGGGGATTTGAGGCTTTGTTTATCTTATTGACTTATATATTTTGTTTAATCTGCTGTCAATGAGACTTTTGGGTAGATGGACCCACTGTTCTTGAGCAAACTTCTCTTTCCATAGATGTTTGATAGGATTCAGATCAGGGCTCATAGAAGGCCACTTTGGAGTAGTCCGGCATTTTGTTCTTAGCCATTCTTGGGCGTTTTTAGCTGTATGTTTTGGGTCATTCTGTTGGAGGGCCTATGACTGAGACCGAGCTTTCTTGTATTCTTGATTTCGTCATGCCCTTCACTGATTCAAGGTGTCTCAAAGGAGTCAAAACATAACTGGGCCTCCTCCATGTTTCACAGTAGGTATAGTGTTCGTTTTTTTTTTTTTTTTTTTCCCCATTTTTCTCATCTCAACATAGAGCTTATGCGACTGGCAAAAAAGCTCCAGTTCTTTAATTTTGTCCAAAGGACATTATACCAGAAGCATTGGGGCTTTGTCAATATGTATTTTTTAGCAAACACCAGTGTGTGTGTGTGTGTGTGTGTGTGTGGGTTTTTTTTTTTTTTATTTTTTTTTTTTTGATCTCCTTAGCAATGCTTTGCTTTCTTTGGACTCTGCTGTTCGGTATTATTGTGTGCACCATACTGAACAGAGTGACTGCATTTCTTAATTTTAAATAGGCTGACTGATTACAAAATGGAAGATATGTGATACTAATGACAAAAAATTGAAATATCACTATAATCCAATTCTGTATAATATTTTCTGTTTTAGAATATCTTTGTAGAATGAGCAGTACTTGGGGATTGATTTACTAAGGGCAAATACACTGTGCGCTTTGCGAATGCAGTTGCACTCATTTTCCTTAGTAAATACAATTGTTTTTTTTCACACTTTCAATGCTTTTAATTTCATCACTTTTCAGGAGGAATGAAGCATTAGTCAATTAGCTGTAAATCGGTAGTCTTTCTAAAATAACAAACATGTTATTCTTACCTGCTCTGCGCAATGGTTTTGCACAGAGCAGCCCCGAACACTTTTTTTTTTTTTTTTTCTCCTCGGGGTCCCCTGACAGTGCTTCAGGCTCCATGTTGTTCTGCCTTTACATCCACTTTAAGGGTACCAACACCATATTTGTCTACATGTGTATTTTTCGTTTATTTACACACTGCCAAATAATTCCATTGTGCTTGATGGAGAATGTGTTCAATTTGCATCGCTTTAAAAACTTTAAAACAAAACTAAGTCTCTATACTTCCCTGTCCAATGGTCCTGCGCCAGAATCTTCTTAGTGGCTTCGGGCCTCTTCTTTGACTGGCGGGGGATGACGTCGGCCATGCACTCTAGTCTGAGCTGCACATGTCAACTCAGTTTACAGTAGTTTAAAGTACTGCAGGAGACCACAAGCAGCAGGTAGGGGCATTTTATTGCAGAAGAGACCATGCAAGTCTCCTCTGGAATAAAAGCCTGCCTCGCAGGTTTTTATAGCGGGACTTTAGTTCTGCTTTTAAACTTAGTGTTTATATTTGGTGGGGAAACTGTGTGTGTGTGTAATGTACATAAATTCTATATAAAAATGTCTCGCACACTAGTTTTAAGTGCAATGCATGGGTTTGTGTAGTCCTACATCAGCATCCTTTGGGTCATACTCCCTATTCCTATAGGCTTGATTATGTCACATTGCTTAGCTCTTGTTTTCTTTCTCTTTACAGGGCTTTTGTTTTGCTCTGTACACTGTTACCCAGGATTTTTCACCTTGCTGGCTGTTGTCACACACGGAGCTGGTGAGAGAGGTATGATCGTGCATCAGCAAAACCGTTCATCCCTACACAGTGTTAATAGCTGCACAATGTCATCAGACAGATTTATAAAATCTGTATATTCAACCAGATTATGTATACAAAGTTTACTTAATTGGTGGTAAGGTATTTTTAGTCTTGTAAAATTTTAGGGGAAATTGTTTTAATCTCAGTCAGGTTTCCTTCCTTCTTCCTTCTTCCTTTTTCCTTCCTTCCTTCCTTCCTTCCTTCCTTCCTTCCTTCCTTCCTTCCTTCCTTCCTTCCTTCTTTCTTTTTCCTTCCTTCCTTCCTTTTTTTTTTTTTTTTTTTTTCCTTCCTTTTCTTTCTTTTTCTTTCTTTTTCTTTCTTTTTCCTCCTTCCCTCCTTTTTTTTCCTTCCTTCCTTTTTTTTCTTTCTTTTTCCTCCTTTTTTTCCTTCCCTCCTTTTTTTTCCTTCCCTCCTTTTTTTTCCTTCCCTCCTTTTTTTTTTTTTTTTCTTCCTTCCTTCCTTCCTTCCTTCCTTCCTTCCTTCCTTCTTTCTTTTTCTTTCTTTTTCTTTTTTCCTTCCCTCCTTTTTTCCTTCCCTCCTTTTTTCCTTCCCTCCTTTTTTCCTTCCCTCCTTTTTTCCTTCCCTCCTTCCCTCCTTTCCTTCCTTCCTTCCTTCCTTCCTTTTTTTCTCCTTCCTTTTTTTCTCCTTCCTTCCTTCCTTCCTTCCTTCCTTCCTTCCTTCCTTCCTTCCTTCCTTCCTTCCTTCCTTCCTTCCTTCCTTCCTTCCTTCCTTCCTTCCTTCCTTCCTTCCTTCCTTCCTTCCTTTTTTTTCCTTCCTTCCTTCCTTCCTTCCTTTTTTTTTCCTTCCTTCCTTCCTTCCCTCCTTCCTTCCTTCCTTCCTTCCTTCCCTCCTTTTTTTCCTTCCCTCCTTTTTTTCCTTCCCTCCTTTTTTTCCTTCCCTCCTTTTTTTCCTTCCCTCCTTTTTTTCCTTCCCTCCTTTTTTTCCTTCCCTCCTTTTTTTCCTTCCCTCCTTTTTTTCCTTCCCTCCTTTTTTTCCTTCCCTCCTTTTTTTCCTTCCCTCCTTTTTTTCCTTCCCTCCTTTTTTTCCTTCCCTCCTTTTTTTCCTTCCCTCCTTTTTTTCCTTCCCTCCTTCCCTCCTTCCTCCCCTCCTTTTTTTCCTTCCCTCCTTCCCTCCTTCCTCCCCTCCTTTTCCTTCCCCTTCCTTCCTTCCTTCCTTCCTTCCTTCCTTCCTTCCTTCCTTCCTTCCCTCCTTTTCCTTCCCCTTCCTTCCTTCCCTCCTTTTCCTTCCCCTTCCTTCCTTCCCTCCTTTCCCTTTTTCCCTTTTTCCCTTTTTCCCTTTTTCCCTTTTTCCCTTTTTCCCTTTTTCCCTTTTTCCCTTTTTCCCTTTTTCCCTTTTTCCCTTTTTCCCTTTTTCCCTTTTTCCTTCTTCTTTCTTCTAAGACAGTTGTCACAGGGCAGGCATCTACCTTGAAAGATTTCACCTCTATTCCTACTTGGGGCTCATTCAGGCATCCGCTGGCTCAGCATGGATTTCTCTGATCCCTGCTGAGACAGCGGATGACAAGTCTGTCTCTGCACACTGTGCAGGGACAGACCTGTCAGATCTCCTTTCCTCTGTGGGGGGGGGGGATGATTAAGTTCTTCCTGTCCGTTTTTTTTAATCCGATCTGCCAGATGTGGTTTCCATCCGTCTGGATTTTGCGGAGCGAATCGGATGTCAGCGGACATGTTACTGCTGTCATCTGTTGCTCCATAGAGCTGTAGGGAGCGACTGTTCAGATCCGCTGAAAAAACTGACAGGCGGATCTGAACGGTCCGCACGTGTAAAAGCCTTTAGGAGACCACAGTAACTTTTTGGATTTACCATCACTTTTTGTCCTTGGGACAATGTGATTCTCTCAATTTTATCTTAATCTCCTAATAGGGGGCACACAGCAATAAAAACCTAATGGTGTTCACTTTGCAAGTTTTGGTTCAAAATATAGGAGAACAAAAAAGTTTGGAATTTTTAGATATTTAAATTTTATTGTAAAAACAGCAACAATATGTGCTGTTTTGTTATCATTGTTGGCATAATCTCTTTTGTTAAAGAGTTGAACAGATTGTTGGATGTTGAAATAACTGACATTTATCAAGATAACTTGCATCTACATTATTCCATATTTAAAGTGATACTAAACCCTTTTCATTTTTGTTCGTAGATATATATATATTTTTTTTTTCCTTCCAGATGAGTGCCCCCTCTGCAGCGCCGTTCTCAAGGGGGCACACGTGCCTGCGTGCTCCCACCACTAGGACTACATCCCTGTGGGGAGACTCTGGCTGCGCTCGCAGAGACAGGAGCCGCAGCCAAGGATGCTGTAGCTCCGCCTCCCATGTCCTTTGGCACGGGAATCTGGAGCTCTGGAGTGCAGCCCTGCCTTTCCTCAGCAGAAGATGGGCATGCTGAGGAGGCAGGAATAGGCGGGACTAGTGGGAGGTGTATGTGTACAGAAGGCTGGGCTAGCTATCGAACTAGGCTTGTTTTCTTGGCAGGCAGGGGAAAAGCGGGCATGCGCGATGCCGCTGAGCATGTCAGGAGTTGTAGTCCACAAAGAGCTATGACGTAGCAGCCGGGAGCGTGCTCTGAGGACCAGAAGCTGAGGGAGAGTAAGCTAGGAAAGGCATACAATTGGTATGTAAAAAAAATTAGAAATACATTTTGGGGAAAAACTAATATAGATGTTTGCACTTCATATGCCAGAAATCGGGGGGGGGGGGGTGGGAATGCACCTTTACACCCCCTTTTAACTACTTCAAAACTGGGCCAAGTCTGACATTTCTCACATGTAAAAATCTTTTTTTCTTTGCTCAAAAATTACTGGGAACCCCCCCCCCAAAAAAAAAATTATATATATTCTGAAAGCAAAGTCCCTGGAGAATAAAGTTTGGCATTGCAATTTTTAATGTCACCTGATATCTTTGGTAAAATACAGAATAGATACCGAACATGTCAAAATTCAAAAATTGTGTACACCTGTGGAACAGCCACAAACTACGGTACCTAGGAATCTCCCTAGGCGATGCTTTCAAAACCTTTACAAGCTTAGTTAAGCAGGACTGGATCTCACTTATTGCTCTCACTCTGATGTTCGTGGCGATACCGTGTGTGTGTGGGACCTATGTGCACGTTAGATTTGCGTGTGAGCAAGGGGGATGGGGGTGCTTTCAAGTGTGTGTGGTGGTGTTGTGTGTTTTTTTTTTTTTTTTTTTTTTTTTTTTTTTTAACACTCTACCATTCAAATTTTTATTTGATTGAACTTTATTGCTATAACAAAGGAAGAACAACATCCCTTGTGATAGTATGGGCCATGACAGTTCCCCTTTTTATGAAGTGATTTGGGGTCCACCAGGCCAGCTCTTCAAACTTCGGCCCCTTTCACACTGCCGTGACTTGAAAGTTGATTTGCAGTGATTTTGACACTATTTTTGCTGCGATTTCAGGGAATGCCTGTGTAAAATTGAGGTCTATGGACCTCAACTCGCATCAGTCGGACCAAAGTAGTACAGGGACTACTTTGAAGTCGCACAGATATGGATGGTACTCATTGGAAATCATGTCACACGACTTGTCATGCGACTTTGCAGTCCTAAGTCGCAGGACAATTTGCACAAATGTGAAAGGGGCCTGAGATTGGTTTAATCAGATACTTTACAAACCCAAACCAGAAGTGACCAAATTTCTGACATCACATAGGGGGCAGAACAACAGTTCTCGCTCTGTCTAGTGCTTCTAATGCAACCAGTTACTGGTCTCCCTGGTGGGGAATGGGGGGGAGACCCCCTTCTGCCACTTGTAAAAAAGATCAGGCGGATGCTCAGATCACTTTTACCTTGTAGATAATCACTGCCTGAAAAGAATATCAGGATGCAGCTGCAGCCATGATCCTGATATCACTACTTCCTGACCATGTTTATATACGTTGGGTAGCAAGTGGCTAATGCAGACTTTGCTTTTGATAGAATATTTTAAATAAAATTCCCTTAACCTAATATCTTGTTGCACAACTTTTTAGGAGCAATTACTGCAAACAAGTGATTTCTCTAGCGTGGAGACTTTGGTACCTGCCAACAAATAGTTTGGCCCACTATTCTTGAGCAAACTACTGCTGTCTCGGGTTTCAAGGGTGCCTTCTCCAGACTGCATGTTTCAACTCGATATGTAGATGTTTGATGGGATTCAGATCAGGGCTTATAGAAGGCCTTTTCAGAATGGTCGCTTGTTTAGTTCCTATTCGATTGCTTTAGCTCTGTTTTGGGCCATTATCCTTTTGGAGGATCCATGACCTGTCACCGAGACAGACCTTTTTTTTACAATGTGAAGTTTGACATCAAATTTTGATTGTTTTAATCATAGCCGTTGACTAAAATGCCATTTTTATGTTTTTTAGTCATCTGAATTGGTTGACTAAAATATCCTAAATTTTCATCGGCTAAAATCAAATGGGGTTCGTTAAATTGTAATGCATTATTTAAACATTTCTCTAGAATTTCCAAACTTATACTCCTGGTGTTAAAAAAAAAAAAAAAAAAAAAAAAAAATCTAGACATTTAATTATTTATGGTATCAACTACACCAACATTTAGCCACAATAAAAGTCTTAAAGCGGGGGTCCACCTATTTTTTTTTTTTTTTTTTCTCATGATCTACTCACATGTTCTGTGTAATAAGTCTGCCTGTGTCCGATTTCTTTGTAAAGAATAACTTACAAAATTCACTGAAGGCGGTTTCCATCTTCATTGTGGGCATTTTGAAGCCCACAAGCATGTATTTCCTGGATGCGGTGAATGCTGTGCTCCCAGCATTCACCGAGATGTTGTGATGACACTGTTGCACAATGCATGCTGGGAAGCCTGAGACTATCTCCCAGGGGACTGTGGGAGGTCTGGGAGAGGCTAGAAACACGCCTACTCCCATGGGAGGAAAACCAGGAAGTGCTAAGAAGATTAGAAAAAAAAAGGTAATTATGGCGATTTAAATTTTTTTTTTTTTTTTTTACACAGCATGTCAGCATCTAGGCAAGGAAGAGAATGCATAGAGATAATGTTCAAAATTTGGGTGGAACCCCGCTTTAAGTAAAACCAAGTTTTGTTACAAGAATATTGTATGTTTTTTGCAGAAGTGTAACTCCTTGCCTGTGATGTCACCATTCACATGAACTTTAAAAGTTCAAGTACCGTAACTATGGATTATAACAATCGCCACTTTTTATTCACTCCTCTCGCAGCATTGACCATAGAGGTAAATCTTACACTAAGAACACACTTGTTTGATGTGATGAATATTGTTGCTATTGGAAGTGCTACTGTCAACAGACTGCCATTCAGTGTATTGACATCACGTGAGCACCTATAGCCGCTGCCACAGCTGGATTTACATTTGTAGCACCACATCTTTGACACACTGAACAGGTGTAAGGTTAGGTAGGGGCAGGTAGCCTTGTGCTGAGGTGCTGGTGGCTCCCCAAAGGGCAGGACCCTGACATAAGGCTGCCCTATACAACGCGCTGGGCAGGCATTGCATAGGGCAGCTTTACGCTGAGGTGCATGGTTTCCTGTCAATGAGCATCAGATCAGAATATATGAGAGCTTTTCAACAATTTGCCATCACTGAGGACACGGAACAGATTTTTGGCTAGCAAAGAGTAACACTTTTTATAGCCAGTTAAAACCTTTTGCATTAGACCTGTTAGCTATGTCAGCTTCTCAAGCCTTTGCAGAGGGTATTCAGTGTCACAGGTGACCTCTCTAGAGGCTGGCGGACTAGAGCAAGGGTTATGTTGGCACAATGCTTTCCTTAAAATGAATCGCACCAAATAGAGGCGTTTTTTATTCTCCAGTTATTTATAACATAAATGCATAGTACTTGTGGGTTGTGCTTATTGCGACGGGCAATCAAGAATCAATAATTTGTATTAAATGCCTAGAAAAAAAATGCACAGGCTATAAATGCCATGAACTATAACAATCACACTCTCACTCTCATTGAAAGAGCACTGCCTATACGCAGCATGGCCGGATTTATATTTGGGCAGAGTAGACACATGCGGAAATGCTCTCCATAGAGGGGCGTTGTGCAGGTGCCTATTTGCTGAAGTGTCCTGTGGTGCTACGCTGTTTGGGGAGATCCTCTGCTTAGGTCTTCTGCAGCATTTAGAAACACATGGTGCTTCTTCCACTTACTGTGTTTTTTTTTTTTTTTTTTTTTTTTTTTTTTTTTTTTTAATATTCTCCTCTTGCCCATCTTCAGACAGATCCTTGTGTGTTGGGCAATGTGGATTTTCTTATGGCATACTCCTGACTTTTTAAGTAGTTCCTGAATGTAATTAGCCACATCAACAAGGGTTTGAGCCTAGGTTTACACTATATAGCAGTGTTTCTCAACTCCAGTCCTCAAGGCACCCCAACAGGTCATGTTTTTGGGCTCACCATTATTTTGCACAGGTGATTTGATCAGTTTCACTGCCTAAAGTAATTACCACAGTCGTTTCATCTGAGGGAAATCCTGAAAACATGACCTGTTGGGGCGCCTTGAGGACTGGAGTTGAGAAACACTGCACTATAGCGATGTAGGAACCAGCGCCGGTTTCCACATCGCATCTCTCCTGCAGGAAATTCACACAGCCCTCTGCGAACCACTGCGGTTGTCAATACAATGTTAATGACACCCCCTGATCGGTTCACAGATCCATTGTGAACTGTGGCTTTGGACAGGAGAACACCCATGTGATCCGATTCCAGTGCGGGGGTGGAAAAAGTCCCTGCACCCTTTTCTTCCTCCATTTCTTTTTTTTTTTTTTTTCTTCTTCTTCCTTCTTTCTTCACTATGGCTGAACTCGCACTGCACAGACATTACACAAGTGTGAACCTAGGGTTGACAAAACGAGCAGCTGCTGCAAGTAGTGAGAATGTGCCATCAGTTGGATCTAAGAATGAAGTAAAATGCTGGTTCACATTCCCTTTCGTTTTCTGTTCACTTGTGGCAAGGTCTTGGTAGCTAGTGTTCTGTTTTAACCTTTGCTGCCAGTTTTTTTTTTTTTTTTTTTTTTTTTGCAAGTTTAAAAAAAAAAAAAAAAAAAAAAACATTTTAGGCCTGAAGATTACACAATCCCCAATCTTTATATATTCTGAAAGCAGACACCCTAGAAAATAAAATTAACGGTAGTTCCAATTTTGCCTGTCAGTTTTACACACAATCCCGGTGGCTGCAGCCACCGGATTGTGTGTGAACCCTCCTCCCCCTCCTGTCAGATCTGTAAGACATAAGTCCTCAATTTGGGTGAGTAGATCAAAATGGCAGGGACATGGACATAGTGTCACTCTGGATGGTTTTAATATGTAGATCTTGCAATGCTGCGAGCTTTTGCCATTCACTAGGGAGCAAGCTGTCCAATGTTTGCAATTAGGCAGACTAACTGACTAACGGGGGGGGGGGGGGTGCCAAAATGTTTTCTGCTGCAGGTCTCTTGTAAAAAAAAAAACAAAATGCGTTTTTGGGGACACTGATCTGTTCAGACACTATGCTGCTAATGGCGCTGATCAGCAACTTATAGTGTAGCGGGCAATCTAGCGCTGGCTGACATTGCTAGTGACATTAATACAGTGATCCTCTACTCAAATTGGAGATGGAGTCTTCTTTATGGGTTTTTGCTCAGTCCAACTGCTTTCCCCAAAGTCCTCCAGCTTCCAGCACACATGTTGCTCTTTTGTCTTCCAAAACAACTGTTTTGCCTGCCCACATGCTTGTTCAAAAGTCCAAATCTCCTCCCCCATACATCATAACCTGTAACCTAACTTAAACTAATCTGACTGATTAATTTGCATATCAATGGGGGAGGCTTTGCTTCCAAAACAGTACCTGGTCTTAATCTAACTATTAACTATGCTATAAAATTACCCATAGCATTTCAGGGGTGCGCATGCATGCTGCCAAACCAAGTAGTACACTGTGACGCACGGGTACGTCACAGTGCCTGGCTGTGCCTCCCACTCACAATATGTCTACTGTGAGCTAATTGGCAAGAGGTTAAAACAGATCGTAGACAAACACTCAACCAACACTCACTTTGTTCTCAGCCCCAACAAACAATAATTTTTGTTATTATAGTGCCAACAGGTGTTGTGTGTGTGTGTGTGGGTGGGTGGGTGGGTGTGGTGGGTTTTTTTTTTTTTTGGTGGTCTTTTTGTGCTTTACAACGTGAGGGCAGACCGTACAGCTACTACACAACTCAATGCAGGAGGAATCGGATGGCCCTGCGCATTAGGGCTTACAATCTTATGTTATACTTCAAACATTATACGATTCCAGAGAAACTACACTAGGGAAAGCGTGTCATACGGACAGTTGTGGTGTAGATGGTTTGGCATCTGGGAAGCAGAGATGTCTAACCAGGGCTGCCAAATGTTTCTAAACTTGATATTTTCTACTGCAGTCGTAAAAATATCAACCTGTTTAGAAGTTATCTTATAGCCTTTACCTTTAGACATGCTGGTCTAATTTTTTTCTGATCTTCTTAGTGGTTAAGCCACTACTATAAACTCCTCCCATTCTCTTTAACATAACAATGTGTGCCTGTGTTATATAAAAAATATGCCAGGGGCGCATGCGCGGCAAGATGCGGGCCGGACGCGAGTAGCTTGAGCTCCGTCTGACCCGGACAACACAGGCTGATAATCCAGGGCCAGAGCGCTCGTTCCACGGCGGAAACATCACCCATACCTGGGTAACATACCCGTGCATGCCAGCAAGAAGATCTGGGCAATTTCGCTGCCCCCAACACAATCTTACCCACTTTCTCCTGGACGCTGCAGGCAGACAAAACAGGAAGATGTCCCAAGATGGCGCCGGCACCAGCTTACATGCGGCCTCAGGGAAACAACTGCCATCTAACCCATCCAATCCCTCTCTCAGCAATGAGAACTGTGAGTACACTTCTCCCCTATCTAAAGCAGAACTTGATGCTAGCCTCTCCTCCATTTTTGATAAACTGGTTGACAAAATTGAAAGTGAAGTTCATAAATCTACCACTGCATTATCTCAAGAGATTGCCAGCATAGGTAGTCGCACTGACATTTTGGAAACCAAGCACGACGAACTCTCACTTGCTCATAATGACCTGAGAAAGGATTATGAGACACTAGCTGACAGTTTTGCCTTCATGCAGGCACAAGTTGAGGACTTAGACAACAGAAACAGACGCCATAATATCAGACTGCGTGGTGTCCCAGAGACAGTTACAGATCTTATGCCCACTGTTTCCAAGATATTCCACAACCTTTTACCAGATGAACCACTATCAGCTTTTACATGTGACAGAATTCACAGAGCCTTACGCCCCAAACCTCCACCTGATAAACCACCCAGAGACATCATCATGTGCATGAAAGATTTTCTGGGGAAAGAAGACATCATGCGTTCATCAAGAAACTCCCCAAATATTGCACTTGATGGCAAAAAGCTGCAAGTTTACCCTGATATTTCACCTGCCACCTTAGACAGAAGACGCAGGATGAAGGAGGTCACTAACATTCTACAAGCAGCAAGAATTAAATATAGATGGGGATTTCCATTTAAACTTACAATCCCACATAATGGCTCAACATACACAGTATACAACGTTATTGAAGGGAAAGAACTGCTGGTTAAATTGGGTTTGCTTGAACCAGAGCCCCCAAATCGATTTTCCTCTACCCCAAGACCCTCTCCCATCTGGTCTACTCCATCTTCAAGACGCAATACCATGGAGCAAATAAGATGGCGCCAACCATTTCGAGATCAAGCCACCTAACATCTACTAGCACCTTTGTCAATACTTACACTAAAAAAGAAAAATTCGATCAAAGTTTTCCATAATCTTTGCCGTATCTTTCTACTGAACTCAAATCAGCATCACATCTACAGTTCTCCCACAGCATCCGAAGGGATTTTTGCTAGTTTAGCAACCTCTCCATGTTTCCACATTAGTCTGAAATATCACCAAAACTTTTCCTGATCATCCGGAAGATGAAGAGAAGACGGGGGGGAAAAAGAAGAAAAAAGAAAAGAATTTGTTGTGTTTTGTTTGTCCCCCCCCCCCCCCTCCTTTCTCTCCCACTCCCTTTTCCCCCCCATTCATTTTCCCTCCTCCTTCCTCTACTCCAATAACCATACTGTTGCCTATGTTGTTAGTTTCTAATAATATATGTACAAGGATCAGATATACTACTTTTAGAAAACAAAGATATTTTCTCTACTTTAATGGAGATAGATATGGTTGCCACTACAAATATTATTTTCATCTTAACTCCTGTTTTTTGGGCCATGTTTGACCCTTCTTTTTCTTTAGGCCCCCCTGGTATATATTGCTCTCACTTCAACAATAATTTGTTTAAGTTGCCTGTTATGTTTGCCGTCGCTGGATTATCCCCCACCTGCCCATGTGGTCGACCGCGCTATCCCACTGTTGGTGGATTTTGCATTCGACTGCATGTGCAGATTTAGGACATATTTGTCTGATGCTATGTTTATATTTTAGTGACAAGAATTTCCTTGTCCCTTGGTTTATACTATTTTTTTTTTTTTTCTTACATAAAAATTTTGCCTATATGGCCAATGCAAAAAATTCAGAAAATTCTGGACGTTCATTTGAAACTTTTCAAATAGTCTACTCTAAACAATGTCAATGTTCTCAAGGTTATAACATTTTGATTGTTTGGTATGATGTACTAGTTATGACACCATTTCACCCCCCAAGGTATTTCCTCCATATACACCTCAATTTATTTTATTAAGACAGATTTTTACACAAGCATACCCCAACAAAATATGACCAATGGTTTTGAAAATCTTATCCCATAACACTCAGGGTTTTAACTCTCCACATAAAAGGAAAAAAGCCTTTCAACATTACAAAAGATTAGGGGCTGATATTATTCTCTTGCAAGAAACACATTTTGCTGACTCCAACCACCCAAATTATTTTGACAAAACTTATAATCAATTTTATTATACTACTTTTCAGAATAAAACACGTGGAGTCGCTATCTTCATCCGCAATACTATTGTCCTAGACATACAAAACTTATATAAAGATCCAGACAGTAGATACATTATCATTAAAGGACTATTAAACAACAAAGCTATTATCATAGCCTCAATCTACGCACCCAATGAATCACAATCCCACTTTTTTTTCCAACTTTTTTGGAACACTAAACAGATATAGCTCCCCCACATCATCCTTGGTGGTGATTTTAATCATACGTCACACCCGTCCTTAGACAGAAGTAAAGTATCCCCTTCTTCCAAAGCCTTCTCCAAATCCCTAAATAGATCTATAAATAAACTTCAACTCATTGACTCTTGGAGGGCCCATAATATTGGTATCAGATCATATACACATTACTCACACCCACATGATGTATAACACTAGACTTGACTACATATTCTGTACACCAATACTTCTTGCCAACTCCCCAAAGGCAAATATTCACCCCTGCCCTTGGTCAGATCATGATATCACCTCATTTGAAACTTCTCACATAGGCCTTTCGCCCTCTCCTTACAATTGGAGATTAAATGACTCTATCTTAACTGACCCCATAACAACAGTTGATCACGACACATATTGATAACTACTTTACCGAAAATGTAAACGATGAAACCCCTACAACTACACTTTGGGTCGCCCACAAAGCGGTATTACGTGGTCACTTAATTAGCCTCACTGCGAACAAAAATAAAAGACTTACTAAAATCAAAAGTTTAACAAGAGATTTAAATAACTTATATAATAAAATACAGCACAACCCATCACAAAATCTCACTAAACCCATTCAAGAAAAACGTAGTGCCTTAGATCTTATACTGTCAGCTAACACAGAAAAATCCCTTAGATTCTCTAAAGCCAAATTCCTTTTTACATAGTAATTCTCCATCAACTATGTTTGCCAAAAAACTAAACCAGGAGCACAAACCCCCACATTCTTATAAACTTAGAGATCACTCCGGTAACATGATCACCCATCCTCATGGAGTTCTTAAAATATTCTCTACCTTTTTATAAGGACTTACTTTCCAGCCCACAGGCTAGACGATATTCCCCTACCCCATCTTAGCCAACAACAAATAGAACACCTTAATGCCCCATGTACAGAAATATTAAAAATTAAATCGCTCAAGACATCCACGGCACCTGGCCCCGATGGCTTCTCCATCATATTATAAAAAATTTGCCCCACTTTTAATCCCTCACCTAAAAAAATCTCTTCAATCATATTCTTAATGGTGGTCACTTCCCAGACGAAATGCTCCTTGCCAACCTCTCACTTATTCCTAAACCTTTCAAAGACCACTCCCTTCCCCAAAATTACCGCCCTATATTGGTTCTTAATAATGATTTAAAAATTTTCGGTAGACTTCTGTCGGATAGACTGGCTACAGTTATCACAAATTTAATCCACATTGACCAAACTGGCTTTATCCCAAATCGCCAGATTGTGGATAATATCAGACTTGTAACGAACATAATACAAGATGCAAATCTATATTCTAGACAATTATGCCTTCTTAGCTTAGATATCCACAAGGCTTTTGACAGTGTCAGCTGGTCCTATCTTAACTATTTATTACCTAAATATGGGATTTCAGACAAATTCCTACAGGGCTTCAATGCATTATACCATGCCCCCACACTAGAATCAAAATTCCTGGTCATAACTCAGAATTTTTCCCCCTTAGCAGAGGAACCAGACAGGGCTGTCCCCTATCACCTCTATTGTTTGCCCTCGCCATTGAACCTTTAGCCCATAAAATCAGAAACAACATGGATATAAAGGGATACACTAAAGGTAATAATTTCAAAATTAGCCTATACGCGGATGACGCTCTTATATTCCTCACAGATCCTCATACATCAATTCCCTCTCTCCTTAACCACTTGCCGACCGGGCCATAGCCGAAAGACAGCTGCAGCGTGGTCGGCTAGTTCTGGGTGGACGTCCGTGGGACATCCTCCCAGAATACTGCTCTCGCGCGCCCCCTGGGGCGCGCACCCGAGAACTTCCGTGACCGCCGGGTCCAGAGGACCCGGCGGATCACGGTAAACGGCCGCTAATCGCGGCCGTTTACCATGTGATCGCTCCGTCAAATGACGGAGCGATCACATGTCAAAAGACCGGCGTCGTGTTATGACGCCGGTTCCTCCCGCCCCTCTCTGTACCGATCGGTACAGTGCGAGGGGGAGGGATTGGATGGCAGCACCTCTGTGGGCTGCATGTGTAGTGCCCACAGCGGTGCTCAGTGACAATTGCAGTCACATCCATCCATCCCTCCATGCTCAGCCATCCCTGCATAATACCCCGCAATACTCTGCATAATACCCCGCAATACTCTGCATAATACCCCGCAATACTCTGCATAATACTCTGTATAATACCCCGCAATACTCTGCATAATACCCCGCAATACTCTGCATAATACCCCGCAATACTCTGCATAATACCCCGCATAATACCCCGCATAATACTCTGCATAATACCCCGCATAATACTCTGCATAATACCCCGCATAATACTCTGCATAATACCCCGCATAATACCCCGCAATACTCTGCATAATACCCCGCAATACTCTGCATAATACCCCGCAATACTCTGCAATATGCCCGGCACTACTCTGCAATATGCCCGGCACTACTCTGCAATATGCCCGGCACTACTCTGCAATACCCCGCAATTTTTAACCAGTTCCCGCCCACAGTCATGACGTCCTTGACTTTGAGCGGGGATATCTGAATGATGGGTGCAGCTACAGGCATCATTCAGATATCAGCTTTTTCAGCCGGCGATTTCCTACACCATAAGAATGATCATAGTGGCTGTTACACTGCTTGATCGTTCTTACGGGAGGCGAGAGGGGACGCCACCCTCCGGTGCTTCTACCGACTCACCGCTACGATCGAAGCCAAGATCGTTTTTTTTTTTTTATTTCAGGCTTCCCAGCCTAGAGGTGAGATGTGAGGTCTTATTGACCCCATATGTCACTGTAAAGAGGACCTGTCATGCCATATTCCTATTACAAGGATGTTTACATTCCTTGTAATAGAAATAAAAGTGATCAAAAATTTTTTTTGGGGGGAAAAAGTGTCAAACTAAAATAAAGTAAAATAAACAATAAAAAAAAAAAAAAAAAAAAAAAGTTTAAAGCGCCCATGTCCGTGTGCTCGCATGCAGAAGCGAACACATACGTAAGTCCCGCCCACATATGAAAACGGTGTTCAAACCACACATGGGAGGTATCACTGCGAACGTTGGAGCGAGAGCAATAATTTTGGCCCTAGACCTCCTCTGTAACTCAAAACATGTAACCAGTAAAAATTTTTAAAGCGTCACCTATGGAGATTTTTAAGTAGCGACGTTTGGCACCATTCCACGAGAGTGTGCAATTTTGAAGGGTGACATGTTAGGTATCTATTTACTCGGCGTAACTTCATCTTTCACATTATGCAAAAACATTGGGCTAACTTTACGGTTTTATTTTTTTAAAGCACAAAACTGTTTTTTTTCCAAAAAAACGCGTTCGAAAAATTGCTGCGCAAATACCGTGCGAGATAAAAAGTTGCAACAACCGCCATTGTATTCTCTAGGGTCTTTGCTAAAAAAAAAAATATATATATATATATATATATATATATAATATATATTATATTAGTTTTGGGGTTCTATGTAATTTTCTAGCAAATAAATTATTATTTTTACATGTAGGAGAGAAATATAAGAGTTGGCCTGGGTGCTCCAGAACGCCTGGAGGTGCTCCGTGCATGTTGGGCCTCTGTATGTGGCCACGCTGTGTAAAAGTCTCACACGTGATATCACCATACTCGGGAGTAATAGCAGAATGTGTTTTGGGGTGTAATTTGTGGTATGCATATGCTGTGTGTGTGTGAGAAATAACCTTCTAATATGACAATTTTGTGAAAAAAAAAAAAAAAAAAATCTTGATTTTGCAAAGAATTGTGGGAAAAGATGACAATTTCAAAAGAAACTCACCATGCATCTTTCTAAATAACTTGGAATGTCTTCTTTCCAAATAGGGGTCATTTGGGGGGTATTTGTACTTTTCTGGCATGTTAGGGTCTCAAGAAATTAGATAGGCCGTCAGTACTTCAGGTGTGATCAATTTTCAGAGATTGGCACCATAGCATTTGGACTCTAACATTCACAAAGACCAAATAATATACCCCAAAGTTGTACTTATTTTTTCCAAAGATATGTAGCAGTATAAATTTTGGCCAAAATTTACGAAGAAAAATTACTAATTTGCTAAATTTTATAACAAACAAAAAAAAAATCATTTTTTTACCAAATTTTCAGTCTTTTCTTTTATAGCGCAAAAAATAAAAAACCCAACGGTGATTAAATACCACCAAAAGAAAGCTCTATTTGTGTGAAAAAAAGGACAAAAATTTCATATGGGTACAGTATTGTATGACTGAGTAATTGTCATTCAAAGTGTGAGAGCACCGAAAGCTGAAAATTGGTCTGGTTAGGAAGGGGGTTTAAGTGCCCAGTGGTCAAGTGGTTAAAGAACTTAACTCCTTTCATTCCCTCTCAGGCCTTAAAATAAACACCAATAAATGCTCAGCCCTACCAATCAACTATAACCAAAATACTCAAAATCTATTGTCTAACAATTTTCCATTTGTGTGGTGTAACAAATCTTTTAGATATCTTGGTGTCAACATAACCCCTATACATAACCTCCTATATAAATCTAACTACACCCCATTATTCTCAATCACCTCCCTCCTCACTACCTGGTCCTCTTTCCACATATCCTTTCTCGGAAGGATATGTGCTGTTAAAATGACAATTCTCCCTAAACTTCTATATTACTTTCGAGCACTTCCTATTAATGTCCCAAAATCGAAATTATTATATATCC
Organism: Aquarana catesbeiana; assembly: GCF_042186555.1. Taxonomy (NCBI): domain Eukaryota; kingdom Metazoa; phylum Chordata; class Amphibia; order Anura; family Ranidae; genus Aquarana; species Aquarana catesbeiana. The sequence continues at coordinate 116,228,675 of NC_133330.1, read as the reverse complement.
AAAGAATTATAAACAAGTTCATTTGGGCCGGAAAAAAACCTAGATGCAGTTATGCTCTTATGCACAGACCTCAAACATCAGGAGGCTTCGGCCTCCCCAATATCTGGCTATATTTTTTTAGCAGCCAGATTAACCCAACTTACTCAATGGTTCACCCCTTCCCAGGCAACCCCGTGGAAAAAATTTGAATCTACCTCCTATCCTCCCACTACATTTACAAGGAATACTATGGTCTAACATCACATCTTACAAAAGACTTATTAAATACAACATCATAGTTGCTCAATTCTTCCAACTATGGAACAAATACAAAGACACTTTCAAACTCTCCTCTAAAACTCCTCCCTTAGCTTCTTTTTTGGGAGACCCCAGATTCCCAGACTCATATAGTAATAGACCTTCCTTCTCTCTATGGATCAACAAGAACTTAACTACCCTTAGATCCCTCCAATTAAAATGGGAGTTTCCCCCATTTTCATCTTTACAATCCTCACATGGTCTACCTGCCTCTGAGCTTCATAACTACCATCTTATTAAATCCTTTTATGAAAATTTTTTGCACTCACAACATCTCATATCAACACCACATTTGAACATGTCTGCATCTCTTTATCCAGTGATAGAGGTCTCATTTCAAGACTCTACCATTACCTCAATAATTTTGATGCACCAGACAAATCAACACCGATGCTTAAATGGGAGTTGGACATGGCGACTCCATTCAGTACTGAGGAGTGGTCCTCCATGTCTGAAAATCTTCGTAAATGTAATAAAGCCATTTCTTTCAGAGAAACCCCACTTAAATTATTCTCTAGATGGTATCTAACCCCCTCTAAACTTCATACATATTACCCTTCTGTCTCCCCAAATTGTTTTAGGGGATGTTCAGAACCGGGTACCCTTTTGCACACTTTCTGGGAATGCAAATACATCAAACAAATTTGGCTCAAAGCCACTAACTTTATTGAATGCTCTTCCCAACAAATAATTACACCCACCCCCCAAATATGTCTCTTATACGCAAAAATACCAAATACCCCCACATCATGCATGAGATTATTCCACTCATTGTGCAGTTCCATCCATTGGATGATTGCATATAACTGGAAGACAAAAAATTTGTCATGGCAACAAGTCACCACGAGAATGGAATCAATTAAAATTTCTGAATGGATTTACCACACTCTAAATGATTCAACACACATTCATAAAAAGAAATGGTCTTACTGGAATACTACTTAACTGATTTTATTGCAAAACTACATGTGAAACTGCAAAATGTATATGTACTTGCCTTGTCATCATACCTCTCTTCCACTTGTCACTGTATATTAATGTTTTATATATATATACATTTTGTAACCTAAATAACCTTTGTATTTTTGTTACTTAAACTTCCAAATAAAACTTTTGTAAATAAAAAATATGCCAATCTCTACCTATATTAGAGCGGCTCACGTGACCCCTCGGCTCAGTCCTCTGCCCGGCTGACAGCTCCAGCGGGCGGTGCTGAGCACTCCCGATAATGTTAGCTGGGGAGGAGGGGGAGAGAGAGCGGCAAGGAGTTACATGAGCGCCGGGAGCCGCTCTGATATTTAGATTGGCATATTTTTTTCATATAACAGGCACATATGTTGGAGGGGATGGGAGGATTTTATATTAGTTATGAGAGCAGCAGGAGGGGGCAGACAGGGAGGGGGGGAGAGAGAAAGGCAGAGCAGGGCTTCAGCTGATGGAGGCATGCAACCTGACCACGATGTCAGGGCTCAGCAGCCATGATAAACCGTGGTCCGTTTACAGGGGGGATGGTATAGCCAGGCAGGATCAGCCAGGTTTTTTAGGTAATAGAAGGGGCCAAATTACACAGCACAAGCAGTGTACTGTATAACCTGCTTAAAGAAGTCCAGCCATAGCTCGTTTGGCTGGGCTTCTATGGGTCACAGAAGTGCAATTCGTTTTGCACTCCTGTGACCCATTTTCAGCAGAGAGCGGTCTGCAGTCCGCTCTCTGCTGACGTCACTTGAATCAGACCAGGCACCGCGTCATCACGACAGTGAAGTCTGGATCCGCCAGGTGCCTGGACTGGTGCCAATCAGCCTCTCCGCGAGCCGTTGAGACAGCCGCTTCCCGCCCCTCCACAGCTCAGCACTCCAATTAGTGTGGAGGAGCAGAGAGGAGAGCTGCTGACTGAGAGGCAGCAGCTGTCTGCTCGGGGAGCCGAGAGAACCGAGCCATTGGTGTTCGCTGGCTTAGTTCTCAGTGCAGAGGTGACAGGGGACAGATGCAGCATCCACCTAGATAAGTATAATGGGCAAATAAAAAAACAAAAAAAACAAACAAACCTACTTCTCTTTTTAAGGCTGTGTTTACATCTAGGTGTTGCTATTTTACAGGTGTTTTTCCCCGCCT
>NC_133330.1:116186266-116223766 GCF_042186555.1 Aquarana catesbeiana | reverse complement strand
GTCCATGCACACATGGACGTTTTTGGATGTTTATCAGCAGTGGAGTTTATGGGCTGTTTTCTGAATGCCATAAAATCGCATCCAGGAGTTGTTTTTTCTGACCACAAAAAAATGCCAAACGCTCAATCATGGCTCACCAAAAATGTTAAACACTGATCTAATTGAAGAAGAAAAAAATAAAAAAACGCTAATACGGTAAAACGCTGCTGCAAAAAATGTTGAAAGACTCGCAAAGCTACTGGTGTTTTTATAACATTATTTTCCAGTATCCATGGAGCCTAACTCTGACTAGTTTACATACTTATATTTTTGAGAACCTCTTTTTTCACATTTGTCAGATTTTAATGAAAAAGTAAGTTTTATTATACATAAAACTATCTGAAAGTTACACTATGAAATAGATGTCGCTGCAGATGAATATTGCAGCCTGAAGATGGCAGTGTGCATCTTCACGTATGTATGTGTGTGTGTGTGTGTGTGTATATATATATGTGTGTGTGTATATGTATATGTATGTATATATATATATATATATATATATATATATATATATATATATATATATATATATATATATATATATATATATATATATATTTATTGTATGTATATTATAACCCCTGCTCAAATAAAATGAGGAATTTCCCCATACTCCAGCGTTCCTAACACGACCTCGCGACAGAACACCAGGGTGAGAAATCGTAGGCTGACATGATGAACCCCAGGAAAGGGTAAGTATGGTAACAATTTTCCATATTCCTGGGCCTAATCATGTCAGCCTATGAATGTGATATAGCTAGCATGAAAAAGGGTGGGATGAACAAAAAACTACAGACTGGATGCAAAAATTGTATAAAAAAACACAGCACAGAAACAAGCACCAAGGTGCCTAAAACCCGGGAAGGGCCATCAATCACATCCAAACAGTAATAGTAGGTGGAAGCGTTAGGGGACTTTCAGCTGGTAGCCTTACAGCATTTCCACTGGAATCCTGGCGTGACTTACCCACGAAGCCGATGTTGCCATTGTGGAATGCGCATGGCCCCCCTCTGGAGGGGAAAGACCCAAAGCTACCTATGCCCATCTGATGGTTTGGACTAGCCAAGAGGAAAAGGATTCTAGGTGGGGCCTTTTGACCCATTTTAGCACTTACTGATAGATGAACCAGTTATCCACCAGCCTAAACTTCTGCATTCTCTGCAGATACGTGGAAAAAAGGACCTAAAAATTGCATCTACCCTTGACCAATCTTCCTGTCCCAAAACTGCAGACAATGAAATTTGCACCACTTCCCAACCTTTCGAAGAAAAGACAAAACTGGATTAACCACCTCAATATAGGGCACTTAACCCCCTTCCTGCCCAAGCCATTTTTCAGCTTTCAGCGCTGTCACACTTTGAATGATAATTGCGCGGTCATGCTACGCTGTAACCATGTGGCATATTTTTATAATTTTCTTCACACAAATAGGGCTTTCTTTTAGTGGTATTTAATCACTCCAAAAAAAAAATTTGGTTAAAAAAACAAAAAATTTTCTTAGTTTTGTCAGTAAATTTTGTAAATAAGTAATTTTTCTTCTTCACTGATGGGCGCTGAGGTGGCACTGGTGGGCAGATGGGAGGCGGCACTAGTGGGAAGCAGTGATGGGCATCACTGATGACAGCACTGACTGGCATCACTGATAGCCATCAATTGCTGGCACTGACGGGTGCCCTGCTTACCAGTGTTCATTTTAGTCTTGGGACTAAAATGCCATTTTAGATTTAGTCTCATTTTAGTCTTCTGCAATTGTTTTAGTCGTATTTAGTCGACTAAATCTCCAGTACATTTTAGTCGACTAAAATGTCCTACGTTTTTAGTCGACTAAAATCTCCTGTACATTTCAGTAATTGCAATTTGGTTTTAGTCAGTCTTTTGACTAAAATGGCATCAGTCTTTTGACTAAAATGGCGTTTTTAGTTGTTGTATTTTAGTAGACTAAAATGTTTTAGTCGACTAACACTGCTGCTTGCATCCCTAGATGTAGTCTGTGAGGAGATGCCCCTGATCGGCTCTCCTCTCACTCTGTCAGTGTGAGGTGAGGAACGCCGATTACCGGCATCTCCGTGTTTACATGTGACCGGCTGTGATTGGACACAGCCGGTCACATGGTTACAAGGGCTGCGGCTCTTTACACAAATCGGGGTTGTGCCGTGTCCTAGCCGTCATTTGACAGCCGGCGGGTGGGAAGAGGTTAAGAACCACTGTCTTGGGAGGGCGTGGCCTGACCTCGGGAGAAGATGGCAGCTTGAAGTCTCTGCTCCTGCTGACAGAGAGGATAATCTGCCTATAACGGAGGTATTTCACTTGCCTTCCCACTGAAAAATCATGGGGACCTCTTCCCGCAGCTCGTCTGCATCTCGCTCCAGATCCCCCCGAGATCTAACAGGCAGGATCAGCCAAAATATCCCCGAAATGTTCCGGTCACAATCCGGCAACATGGCGCCCACACGAGGCCCCCCTCAGTCTGCAGGCCTGACGGCAGGAACTGACACCTCCCCAGACAATGGCGCGGTAATCCTCACACCGCACTCACATCCCAGCCTACACGATCTCCATTCAGTAGCAGCTGATATCAAAAACACCCTCACGGCGGCACTAACAGCCGCAATAACAGACCTCAGGATCGATATACAATCGATTGCAGGCAGGGTTCAAGAGGTGGAAAAGACTACCACAACACACTCAACTGTGTTGCGCCGTACCTGTCAGGTCTTAGACACCCACACCCTGCAGCTCAGAGACCTCAATCGTCACATCGAAGATTTGGACAACCGCGGCAGACGCCACAATCTCCGTGTACGCGGCCTACCAGAAGCGATCGAGGCGGATCGGCTGCACATAGAAGTGACCCGTTTATTCAACCACCTATTGGAAAAACCCCCTACTACTCATATAGGGATGGAACGAATTCACCGCGCCCTGCGTCCACGGGGCAGGGAATCAGACCCACCCAGGGATGTGATTTGCAATATTATTGATTACCAGCTGAAAGAGGAGATTCTGAGAAAGGCCCGCAATACTCCTCAGATATCACATGATGGGGCGGACATTCGCCTGTTCCAAGACCTTTCTACCATAACACTACAGCGCCGAAGAGAATTGCGCCCCCTTCTGGCAGTCCTGCGCACCAAGGGGATTCCATACAGATGGAAGTTCCCCTTCTGCCTGTCAGCTTCATCCCAAGGCCGCTCCGCACTCCTCAGAGTGCCAGAAGACCTGAGGTATTTCTGCGAAACCCTTGACATACCATTCACAGAAGTGCCCGAGTGGTACGCGGAATTCCGTCCTCCAGCCTCACGAAACTCCCCTCCTAACAGCGAACCCATGGAGACCCAAACGCACCGCTACAGGAGACAACGCTCCCCGTCTGAATCTCGACCAAATCATCCAGCGCCAGGATCGAACCAGAGCTCCAGCCCTTCGAAAACCCCGCATTCCAGAAGAGCGCGACGAGACCGCTGAGCGGCACTGCTTCTGCAATACCCGACTGACCTAACTCTCAGCTTCTCTGCAATCCTACCTGTCCCATCTTCAAAGGTCCTCCTGGTTACCGATCCTGCTCGCTCATCTCACACACACAGACTGTTCACATGGCCTCCCCTCATACTCGGACCTCACCTCTGCCTACTGCACGGCATGAAGAGCCACAAGCCCTGGAAAGTCCGCCCTTCCACATGGAGCAGGAAACAGACCGATGACCTGATACCATGCACAGGAGAGTAACACGCTTCATTGATGTTCTTTCCACAGGTACTGATCACTACAAAATAACAGACAGACCCCCTTACGCTTTCCGGGACACTCGCCACAGACTCCTATGTGCTGAACACGTATCCTACCTTATTCTTACCCCCTACCTACCCCTCCTCAAGAATGAAGGAAGGGGTCCCTATTGTACGATTTTTTTCTAACGGTACTATTTTTTACAGGGGTTTTTTTTTTTTTTTTTTTTTTTCGTTCCTCTTTTGTTTTCTAGTGGTCAAGCACAGCAAGGTGGACGGTGGGGGGGATGGAGATCCGCAGGACTACAGGGCTCCTTGCGCAATATCTCAAAACCCCGATTCAAGATGTAACAGCGCCTGTAGACAGATACACATAATCCCGGTAAGGCATGGGTTGACTGGATGTCAGTAGCTGTCCTCACGCAAAAATCTATTGACATGAGTGTCTACACTCCTAATCGAGGCATTCATCCCAACCCCTAATCGCACACAACCACTCCCTAGTCCATAGTTGGGGAAGTTTAGCCCCTGCGGGTCTTCATCACCACCGCCGTCTGTGATATTGTATGGGTAAATGCATACTTCTGGATTGGACGTAGAGGTTACTAGCTTCAAACTCGAATTTAAAGTATTTCCTCACCTACAGATATGTGACTACCTCGATTCACCTTTATCTCCACACGACGGGGGCTACGATATGGGGTACACAACGCCCATATCCTCCGCTGCGCCAATCACACACAATTGGGATTGCACCCTGACGACAGCAATAAATCGCCCCTTAGGTTTCTAACTCCATTTAGAAACCTCCCAATTATTTTGGAGCTCGCTGCCCCACGTTGATACTATATATGGGTGTCTGATGTGTAGACCACTTCCACTACACAGAGCACACCCCAGTAGAAGCTCTCCCTCCTCGTGCTACTCCACCTGCAGGGGGAGGGGAAGGAAGGGAAAGGAGAGGAAAAAAAAAAAAGGGAAAATTTTATTTACTCTGACAAAGCGGCCCCCAAACAGCTTCTCTTGCGTTAAAAAGAGAGTCTATGCACACACTCTGCTGGTATAGATTACATTTGTAGGTAGATACTACAACAGGAAGTATCCGACACAGATCCATGTCACACACTGCATTCTCCTATACCAGCTAATACCAAAATGCCCGGTTAGCGGATAGATACCCCAGCGGCACCCTGCCTGCTCAAATTGCGTAAAGATACGCCCGAGAAGAGCCTGATGTGCTTAGTAGGGGGCACACCCTCTCTCCCACATCAAAGCTCTCGCTCCAGCGCCTTCCTACCCAATACCGAAGGGAAAATAGGCCAATTCAGCCTCAGTTACCCTAACCGCTTTTTAATCCCCGGCGGGACAGGACACAGGACCCTTACTCACATACCTCATGTTTAAGAGGATTACGTATATCAAGTACTATTCGGTAGGACATCATCAAGCGCATATCTTTTATAAGTTACCGACATGTTGAATGAAGTTTTGCATAGCATGTTATTCCCTAGATGTTGTTAAGGGTTATTCAAGACGTTCTAGTACATTCTATGGTTAAACACTCTACAAGGCCTGCAATATTACTGTTAGACTATTAAGAGGCCTATAGGAGACCCCGAATTGACTCCTACACCGAACAGGTTTGACAACGGGTCGCACAGACTTCACTCCAAATCCAAACTGAATCCTCCACCCCAGAAATACTTCACCTCACACTACTTACACATCACCTACTCCCCAACCTGCTACATATAAACCGAGCACCTCACCCCGAGGCTTCCAGACTACACCTCATCACTAGTCTACGAACTTGGTTGACCTCCTCATCTTGCTCATACCACTTTCCTCTCTGTCTAGCAGACAGCTCCTCCTATACGAACCTCACCAGTTTCCACCGACTTCAGCCACTCCCCCACTCAGTGGCGTTCCACTTCACAAAACTTGATAAATACTCATACATCTGACCTGCCCTCACGCCACTGAACCACTCCGGGTATACCTGATAACAGGTTTATACTCCCTGCGTACTAGCGAGCAGGCCCTCGCTATTCGCCGGAAAAGAAAGCCCACACACACGGGCACGTTTCAGTACCTTTGTCCACAGTCATCCCCTGACTAAAGAGTGATACACTTACACATCTTTCTCCCCCAACCCCTCTCCTTGCCCTACACCTCTACCAGATAGCGTAACATTCCTACACAGGACACAAATCCTTTATATTCTAGTCTCCACTTCCTTTTTTCTTCTTTCCTCCTCCGACAGACAAAAACAGCGACACGCCAACCTACTCTATCTACTTGCCAACACTGCAAGACCTGAATCATACCTACAATATGCCGCTATTGCCGGGCACTAAACATAAAACAATCAAAATAACATCCCTAAATGTACGGGGACTTAACCTACCAGAAAAACGCTCCCAATTACTACTATCTTTACAAAGACATAATGCAGACATTGTCTTTCTTCAGGAGACCCACTTCAAAACAGGCTCTATCCCTAAACTCTCCAACTACAGATTCCCTACAGCCACTCACGCTCCTAACCAATCTTCAAAAACCAAAGGTGTCTCTATTCTGTTCGCAAAAAACTGCCCATTCCAGATCAAAGACACCTGCGTAGATGAGGAAGCACGCTACCTTTTTGTGAAAGGCACGCTAAATGGTACACGCATCACCCTAGCCAATATATACGCGCCCAACACGAAACAGGTCCCCTTCTTCAAAGCCACCTTACAAAAACTCTCCTCCTTCCAAGAAGGCCTTCTTGTCCTAGGAGGAGATTTCAACGTGCCTCTAAATCCCCTACACGATACCTCTGCAGGGACCACAACCATGCCTTATAGCGCGTTAAGAGCCATTAAAACACAACTAAAGGAGCTGTCATTACATGACTCCTGGCGTACACTTCACCCGAATGAGAAGGATTTCACATTCTATTCGGCTCCCCATAACCGATACTCTAGACTCGACTACCTATTTCTATCTCAAAGGGACCTACCGATGTTAATCAAAGCCACCATTGACCCCATGTTTCTTTCGGATCACCACCCTATATCCATGACCCTTCAATGCGCTGACACCCATCCCAGATCACGAATTTGGCGCCTGGATCCTTCACTCCTCACAGATGCCGCCGTAACGACTGACGTACATAAACGCCTCTCGCTTTATTTCCAGGAAAATAACTCCCCGGACGTTTCACCCATGATACAATGGGAGGCCCATAAAAGCACCATCCGGGGAGAACTAATAACAATTTCGGCGAAAAAAAGGAAAGAAAGACAGGCACACATTACTGAATTAACCTCACGTATTCAAGCACTGGAAAGGGCTCATAAAAATTCCCTTGCACTAACATCCCTTCCAGAATTACTCCAAGCTAGGACGGACCTACTAGAGGTACTAAACAAACAAACTAAACGAAACTACATACTATCCCAAAAAGTATTCTACGAATACGGCAATAAGGCGGGTAAAATCCTAGCTAGAACGCTCCGAGCCAAAAGAGCTTCCACTACAATCCACTCCATAACGGATGCTACAGGAAAAAAAATAGTATCTAATGATCAAATAGCAGACCAGTTTGTACACTACTATACACAGTTGTACAATTTACACCCCAATAACATACAAAAGGACAATTCTCATAGAACAAAAAACATCAGAGACTTTCTCACGCAATACAGCCCCGAACCCCTATCTACTGAAGCGGCGACCGACCTAGAACAGCCTATTTCACCAGCTGAAATGGACATTGTACTCAAACATCTGAAACCAGGCAAAAGCCCCGGTCCAGACGGACTGACAACAGGCTATTATAAAACTTTCATTGACATTCTTAGACCACACTTCCTGACTGCATTCAACTCACTATCTCTTGACAACCCCCCACCTAGAGACTTACTATCAGCACACATAACGGTAATACCTAAGCCCAACAAAGACACATCCATTGTCACTAATTACCGCCCAATCTCTTTGCTAAACGTGGACCTGAAAATCTACGCCAAGATCTTGGCTAACCGTCTCTTGCCCCTATTGCCCAAACTCATCTCCTTGGACCAGGTAGGCTTTATACCTGGTAGAGAGGCGAGAGACAACACGATCAAGGCAATCAATATTCATAAATGGTTAACTTCTACCCAACAACAAGGGTTTTTTCTATCTCTGGATGCGGAGAAGGCATTCGACAGGTTGGCATGGGATTACATGTCGGAAGTGCTTAAAACTATTGGAATACGAGACCGCATGCTGCAATTTATAATGGCACTATACGCTGCCCCAACAGCACAGGTCCGGGTCAATGGTCACCTGTCGGATGCCTTCTCCATATCAAACGGGACACGCCAGGGATGTCCACTTTCACCCTTAATATTTGTCCTCACGCTGGAACCACTCCTCCAGCGACTAAGGTCTAATCCAGACATCAAAGGAGTGACCGTCTCCAATAATACATACAAGCTGTCTGCCTTTGCAGATGACATCCTCCTGTTCCTGACAGATCCACACATCACATTACCCAACTTACTTAAGGATTTTGCCACTTTCAATTCCCTAACCAACCTACAGATTAACTTTGCAAAATCGGAAGCCCTAAACATTTCTTTACAAAAAGAGACCCTTACAACCTGTCAATCTAACTTCCCCTTCAGATGGAACCGAGATGCAATTACATATCTCGGGATCCGCTTACCGGCTCACCTTTCAGATCTCTATTCCAAAAATTACTTACCGATTCTCCAACATATTCAAAAAGACCTAAAGTCCTGGTCATCAGGAATGTTTTCTTGGTTTGGGAGGGCATCGGTAATTAAAATGAACATTCTACCGAGAATATTATATGTCCTGCAAACAGTCCCCATAAAATTACCACAAGCCTTCTTTGCCTCGTACCGCAAGGCATGCAGCAGCTTCATATGGGGCAAGGATCGCCCTAGACTCAGCTTTGCTAGGTTAACATTACCCAAATTGAAAGGAGGCATAGCCCTACCCGACATTACTAAATATCACTGGGCCTGCCAACTATCAAGAATTGTCGACTGGAATGTACACACCCACACAAAAGCCTGGATACAAATTGAGAATGAATTCTCCCCAATCCCTATCCGACAACTACCTTGGATTTCCCAGACAAAGATTCCTCTGGCCTGCAACCAACACCCCCTGATCTCCACCACTCTAAACTCCTTTAAAATAACGTGCCGTAAACATCACGTTTCCTCCACTCCAGGCCCAATGACACCACTCCGAAACAACCCAGAGTTCCCAGCGGGTCTCTCGGCTACATTCCTTGCGGACTATTGGCCCCATACTGATCCGCGTGCGGAACATTTCTTCTCCGGAAGAACCTTTCGAACCATTTCTAATCTACCCACGCATACATCTGGACGTCCCTTCCCGTTATGGACATACTTTCAAATACGACACTTTATTAATCACTCTCTCGAGAGCTCCAACTATTCCAGACCACTCACACCTTTTGAAACATTGTGTACCCAGACGGAGCCACAACGACATGTGATCTCAGAGATATATGCTCTCCTATTCTCTGACCACAATCCTAAATCTAACATAGCCACTCGCAGTTGGGAAAGCGAATTGGAACTGGACCTATCAGAAGAAGAATGGGAAAACATATACACCTATATCCACAAGGGATCTATTAACGTGTCGACACAAGAAAATGGCTTCAAAGTATTCTCTAAGTGGTACAAGACCCCACTTAAACTTCACAAAATTTCCCCCAAAGTCCCCTCCACTTGTTGGAGATGCTCAGAGGGAGAAGGTTCCCTTCTCCACATATGGTGGTCCTGCCCATCCATCCAACCTTTCTGGAAAGAGGTCCATCGCATCACCTCTAACATAACAACCTACCAAATCGAATTCACCCCAGCCCAAATGCTGCTTCATCACTCCTCCATCCCAAAAAAGGAATACCACCGCTCCCTTGCTCTGCACCTGATAAACGCGGCAAAAATGTGCATACCGACGCTCTGGAAGTCATCCAAACCCCCTACTATAGCCGATTGGCTCAAACGAATAACTAAAGTAGCTGAAATGGAGGAACTGATCCACCAAGCCAAAGATACACCAACCAAATTCAGGAATACCTGGTCATGCTGGCATCATTTCCTAACAACAGACGAATACACTGATCTAATGTCTTAAAGGCTCACACTGTCTTTCCGAGCTTAGTCGGAGGAGGAAACATCACAATCTATTCTACCCCTCTAACTCCCATACCCTCACTACTCCTTCTATCCTACTCTTCGATTCGCTCCTTCCCCATCCACAGGGTAGCTGCACGAAGCCAAAGATGACACGTCCACTCCCGCCTGCCCACTATAGACCTTCTCACTGTATCTACTCATCCCAAGCCCACAATTTCCGTATCCCACTCCAAATCATTTTTATGCCTTTATGATCAGCCTCTTAAAGGATTGCTAGTGGTCCGGTGACCGCAATCCTATCACACATTAACCTATTTAGAGGCAACACCACATCATCAACAGAACTCCACTCACAGATAACACATCGAGCCCAAACACACGAAAAACAATTTAGCTTACGACTAAATGATCCTACACACTGTCTCAACCATAGACATAACACCAGGAGATCCCAGATCTTTTACTACAGCAGTAGAAAGATTACTGATTCAAAAACATGAAGCCAGACAAACACTATAGAACACACCATTACATTAGGTTACGCCTTCAAACACACAAAACCCCACAAAACCCCACAAAGACCCCAGTTAATACGATGTATTCACTATACTAAGTCAAGATATAGATACCAGTGTTTGATGGTTCATTACTCGTTTATCATTAATTACTTACTGTTTTACTGTACTTCAGTACCTAAGTTGCATTCTTCAGAGCAGATAATACAATACGGATGATTACTGTATGAAGCACCCTATACTACTGCATTTTAATACTCCTTGTATGTTATCAATCTGTATCACTATGTTGTACTATGACTTTTTTATTTACAATAAATAACAATCTGGAAAAAAAAAAAAGAACCACTGTCTTGAACCTGCTCACAATATAGAGACTTGGCTGAGAAAGCTTGGATTTTTTTCCGAGACCCGACTGGTTGTTTTAGCTATAAGGTTGCTTGCATAAAACGTGGCACCAAACGGATCTTCCACACCATGAACAGTTAGAGCTGTAGCGGTCGACAGCTGGACTGAACTGTGGCAAAGCCCTTTGTCTAGGGCAGATTGGAAGAGATCCAAGACATCAATACGAGAGGAAGACTCGGGATTGAATCGAATAATCGCTGCCACCCCAAAGATTTTTTCCACATGCTATAGTACATAGCATTCAAGGATATCTTCCAAGATTCGGGCAGCATCCATTGAACCTCTTCTGCTATGTCCACCTGGGCTAGCCTGCTTCTTGCAAATAACCAGGCCGTCCAGTTGAGCCATATTGGGATGAGGCATGCCGCCTGCATACCAAAGTTCCCCGAAGTGCCATCAGCGGAGCGCTCAACTGCCACAACAGCGGAAGCCATGAATTGATTATGTTCAAAATGATAGAAAATGAGGAAAAACGTGTACAGGCCAGAAAATCCAGCGTTGGGACAGAGCATCTTGACCTGCTCTCAGATGGAAGAACCAGGAGAACACTGGCAGCTGAGCACTGACAGATGCCATAAAATATACTTGTGGGGTGCCCCACTGAGCAAACAGTTGTAGGAAACATCCATTTGTTTAGATCCAGATAGCGTGTGCTCAAAGTGTCTGCTCACGTATTCTCCACCCTGGGAAGGCAAGAGACTGACGGGGACAACAGATTGCGGCACACATTTTTCAGTTGCTGGAGTGCAATCTGCCCAAGGCTGCTTATTCCTCCCTGATTTTGACACATGTGCTACTGTTGTCTTAGAGCACGATGGCCCTAAAGCAGTGGTGCAAAGGTCAGTAATGCCTCCTATGCTTCCATCAACTCTAGCATGAGAAATCGATCCCTTCGATCTTCTTTGCGTTAACTGGTTCTGACGGTGAGCTTGACCAACTGCTGGAGTGAAGCAAACTTAAGGCGTTTGAGATGCCATTGAGCCCAAGCCACTGTGGGGACTGCTGCATTCATAAACTCCCTCATACAATTTTTGCTGATATCAAATGGCTCCTCTTCAGAGCACGGACCATCAAGAGGGGTATCTTCTGTGGAAGGAACACCTTCCCCACTGTCAATTGAGACACCCAGATACTATAACCTCCGTGAGGGAACTAGCTGGCTCTTGCTGAAGATTGACTAACCAAAGCACTGTAGCATCTCCAGGGCCCTTGCCCGATGATTCAGAAACCCTTTACATTCCAATGCTTTCAGTCCTAAAGGCATCTCACCAGCCTTATAAAGGAGGAATTAAAAAGCAGACGTAGGTCATCCTTCTACATATATTCTTTAGAAAGTCTGAAGGTTGGTTGGCCCAAGAAAGCTCTCGAGTCCAGTTACTGGCTTCCAAAGGAAAACTGGACCTTGCACAAACAGCTCTTTTAGAGTGTCTTGACTTCATGCATTATGACAATTGTGTCTAGCATCTTAATCCCCCCCCGACTGCCTAAGCAAAGCAGGATTCATAAATGTCCTGCTCATGCACATCTTGGCAGAGCCTGAAGAGGGCTGCTTTTCCTGGGAAGCAGATGGGCACTGTCCTCTATTTCTTTTTAGTAGCGCTGGTCTTTATTTGGGTTTGGTATTTGCATTTCTGCAGAAAAAAGGCAAGCAAAAACATTGAGCTTGTTCAGTGACTATTAAGCAGCAGTACAGTGCCTCCTCCATAAGGAAGCTCAGTAACTCAACAATAAGGAAAATGTCCACTCTAGCCATAATATTGCACGGCTTAACCATTGAGAGTGATTTACACTTGCATGCCGCCTCAGAAACCAGCAGAAGGGCTCCCTGATGGATGATGCATGTAGCATGTGAACACAGGGACCACATCCCAGTGGCACAGGATGGACAGCCCAAAGTATATTCAGGCTAGGTAGGAGACATGTGCCATTCCTGGACCCGGTCCCTTCACAGGGTGAGTGAAAACAACTCCTTTAGAGTGTATTGACAACCTGTTAGGCTTTGCCAATTTGTCTTTGGCTGCTTTAACCAACAGGATTCACACAGTCCTATTCCATCTGCATCTTCTCTTGGAAGTCTGGAAAGAGTTGATTTGCCCACAGAGTGAGTGGAAACCACTCCTTTTTAGAGTGTATTGCTGACATGTTTAACAAATGTGACAACCTACTCCGTGTCAACGTCTTTGACCTTGGCTGAAGCAGCAGGATTCATACAGTAATGTTCATTCGTATCCGCTCTAGGATGAGACCGAAGCGGATAGTTTGCCTGGAAAGCCCCTGAGACTGCACATTGGCAGAATAGGCAACCCCTCACTGAGCCACTGGAAAAATTCCTTTTAGAGTGTATTGACCACATGCTTAACGAATGTAGCAACTTGTTAGCTACCATCTTTATCCTTGGTTGCTTGAACAAAGCAGTATTCTTGGAGTCATGCTTATCCTTAATCTCTTAGGAAGAGTCTGAATAGGATTGCTCACTAGGCTTGGCAACTGTTCGTTGGAACAGGCAACCCCTTCACAGAGCAAGTGGAAACACTCCTTTTAGAAAGTATTGACCATGTGCTTAAAAGAATGTGACAGCCTGTTAAGCGTTGCCATCCTTCCCTGCTTGAACCAACAGGATTCATATCATCACATTCATGTGTATCCTCTTGGAAGAGTCTGGAGAGAGTTGATTCTCCCACTAGTGTGACTTCGTACAAAGTCGCATGGCTAGTCACAGCCCATTGATCTCAATGGCACCCGTTCCCATATATACGTCTTTGAAAAGGTGCCTGCACTACTTTGATGCGACTTCGGAGTCACACCAGTGGAAACAGTGTATTGCCCACATATTCAATGAATGTGACAATCTTATAGGTGTTGTCAAGATGTATACAGGGCTTTGCCTGCCAAGGGATGAGTGGCACAGAACCGATTTAAGACAGTGCTTGATGCCTGCCAAATCAGAGGGACTAAATGGTAAAAGCCCATAGTTTAGTTAGTTTCTCTTTCAGGTGTATGAGAAATTCTTACCCTTACCTCCTTAGTAATTACTGGCTACCAGAAAGTTTATACTCATGGCTTGGCAATATAAGCAAATGGCTTTGCAACAAACTGGCAGTAATAAAGACAAGGAGGTAACCCTACACACCCTAAAAATATCAAATCCCTGATAAACAGGATACTAAGCAAGAGTCATTTGGTAACTTAATATATCAAAAGTACTAAGCTACTTCAAATGATAGCCCTGCAGATTAATAAAGCAGTTCAAAACAAATTCAATAGGATTTTTTATTTTTTGGCAATAATCCTCTAAGGGGTTAACCACAGCTAAAGGGAGGCTGACTGACACAGAGAAGCTTTCTAGACCAGAGTCTCCTGACAGCATGAAATGAACTCAGCCAGAAGCAGGACAAGGATAAAAAAAGTTGTTCATTACAGAAAGAAAAGGCAGGATCACAATCTGCAATGTACACAGCTTACCCACAATTAGAGGGTTTTTTTTTTTTCTCTCAAACTTAGAGTGAGGCTAGCCATACACTACACAACTCTCCAACCTCTCCCAGATCCACCTTCCACCGTGCAGTGCAAGGATGTGCCTGATTGCACACAATTGAGTGGGCTTATGTTTGTTCTCATACTGTGTGGTTTTGGTAATCCTAAAGGAAAGCCGAACAAGAACTGCAGTGTACGACCAGTCCCCCACCCCAGTAGCCAATATGCAGTCAGGCAGGTGCCTCAATTCCACCTCCACCTGCTGTGGAGCTCGGACAGCCCAGCTGCCATTTGGGGATCTGTACAATCTAGAGCAGGGGTTGGCAACACCCTTCACATGGCACATCAGAGCAATCCTGGAAAACCACCCCCTCACGTAAAAGCGGGTCTAATTCAGCAGCCGTATAAGAAGCAGTGCGGCTGGTTCCTGCCCACCTCTCCTTGCATCTCTCATCCATCTGTGCAGTGGGGGAGTCGGATGCCCTGGGTTCAGACAGCACAGTAGTAAGTGCCACGAGACTGGCTCAAACTGAAGGGGGCTCCGTGCTGCTGTGGATGGGGTTTTTAACAGGTTGTGTAAGCCATGGTGTCATTACAGGGGGCGGGGGGGGGGGGGGGGGGGGTGTTGTGCTGAAAAATCTCAGAAGCCTGGTATTTTTCCCGCCTCTGCTTAATGCAGCTCAAAGTGCACACAGAGAGGGGTCTACTCCCCCACTGCTTGTGGAGAAGTGAGTTAAGTGTGTGTTATCTCTCCCCCTTGGATGAAAGGCATGAGAGGAGAGCACCTGGAGCTGCATGCAGGAGTTCTGGATGCCATTGCCCTGCGGATGGTGACTCTATTCTTGGATACCATGCATGTTCCAGGTCACAGGTAAAAGAGTGTTGCTTTATAAATGGCTTTGTGAGCAATGCTTTATACCTGGCTTTGCAGTACTTAAAACAGACAGTGGATTGGCAGGAAATGGCTGGTTCCCACTGCTGGTTTTTGACACCTGTGAGCTGCTAGCCGCAATGCCTTTTGCATGTTCTGAAGGTGCAGGAATTGGGGCTGATCGGAGGTGTTAAGATCCTGGAGATTAGGCTTTTCTGAGGTGTGAAAAGTAAGGAATTGGGGCTGATCTGGGGTGTGAAGCTGCAGGAATTGGGGTGATCTGAGGTCAGATGGTGCAGAAATTGGGGTGATCTGAGGTGTGAAGAGACAGGAATTGGGACTGATTTCAGGTATGAAGGGGCAGCAGTTGTGACTGATCTCAGGTGTGCAGTGGCAGGATATTCGACTGCTCCGAAAGAACTTTATTAGTATGACCAATATCACCTCACATGTTTTTTCCAACCTCATAGCACACATCTTCTGAAACAAAGTTAGATTAAAGCTCAATGTTTGTTTATTACTAGTATTGAAGTTGTTTACAGAAATCCCTTTTTTTATAAAATGTATCTTTTTCGTGATTGAGAGCGTGAAGGTGACCTTTTGTTTTTTATAATCTGCACTCGATTTCTTTAAAAAAAAAAATCGTCACTCTCTGCTCCAAAAGATTTCCTACCCCTGATCTAGAGAAACCTCACTGAATGAAGTAAGATGCATTACAGACAAAATTAAAAAGGTAAAATCTGGCAGAATGACACACACGGTGGGGGGGGGGGGGGGGGAGCCATGTTGCCGCTCACCATGGACCTCCAATTGCACCATTTAGACCGTACACATCTGCCTGGGAATTGCAGATCAGCAGAGGATTTACTGCCAACCAAGACTCCTCCAGGTAGGGACCTTTTTATTATTCCCTCTTTACCTATTCTTTCAGTAGCAGGAGAGCTGTGCTGGAGGGAGAACAAAAAAGGAACGCTGGGGTATGGGGAAATCCCTCCTTTTATTTGAACAGGGGGTTGTCCTGTGGGGTCAGAGGGGTGGGGCTTACCCATTCATAGGCTGACATGATTAGCCCCAGGAAATTGCTACTTGTCACTTGACACAGGGAGAAATGAAGAGCGCATTTTCTTATGTATTACTTCATTTAGATCCATGGTGATCAATTGGAAAATTATAGAGGGCCTCAAGTGTGGCCCCTGACACCTCCAGAGGTTAGCACAATAGTGGCGCTTTTTCGCACCTAAACGCCCAAATATTTTGGTCCTGCCTCATTATTTTATTATTCGCAGCATGTTGCAACGTGCACTGAAGATGTTGGAGTGAAATAACCACAATATTGGTAGGAGTGGATGTAATAACAACCCCTCTAACATTGGGGTCAGTGGACACAATAACAATCCCCAGTTTTGGTATCGATGGATGCAGTAATCGCCCCCCAGCATTGCTGCCAGTGGACACAGTAATAGCTGTAATAGTCCCTAGCATTGGTTTCACTGAAAGCAATAGCACCCCCCAGCACTTGTATGCTTATGACAGTTAAATTATTCTCCACCTACATTGGTAGTCTGTGGCACTGAGCGTTAACCCCTCATCCCCCCCTGCATCTGTGACCAGTGTCATTGAAAGTTAACCCCTCATTCCCCCCCCCCCCGTATGGTTGGTCACAGACAGTGAAATTAAACACCCCCCCCCCCCCCCCACCACCACCACCACATTGGTGGTCAGTGGCCGTGAAAGGTAAATATAGTGTACCTACCTGAGTAATAAAACTTCTTCTTCTTTTTTTTTTTTTTGCACAGAACTAAAATACCAATTTTGTAAAATGAAATCCTTTGTACAACTTTTTATGGACTCTAGCAGAGTAATCTCTGCAAATGTATGCTGACATACTGTAGCCAGTATAGAAGTATTAATGACTGTTTTGGATGCTCTATACTATACATTGTGTTTTGGTGAATGCATAGTATTATGACAGAGCTCTTCTCTTTGCAGTTTCAGAGAGACAAAGGAAGACTGTAGGGGAAGAGTTTAAGGCCCCATTCACACTTGTGCGACTTTGGACCCCTAAGTGGCATGACAAGTCCGTTCATATCTGTGTGGATTAGTCGCAGCGACTTTAGTTGCATGAAAGTTGCACCTGCATGATCGACATGTGGCTTGTGTGCAGAAATGCCAAAAAAAGCCCCTCCCCATGTGAATGAGTAGGGGTACATACCCCTATTTATTCACCAAAGAAAGTGTCAAAAATAGACAGGTTTTGACAAATCCTTTATTAACAAAACAAAAACAATGTCCCCCGAAGTAAATCTAGCATCAATCCCGATGAACACCACCAACCAAAGGGGGGGGGGGGTGCTAAAGACTCCCGCCTGACAGCTCCGCCATTTGACAGTCCTTAAATAACCAAGGGGCGGGGAGCATCGGATGATAAGGTCACAAGGACGGGGGGGGGGTCACCCTGAATGGGCACACAGAGCAGCAGCTCGGGAGAAGGTCAGGGCTGCTCTGTGCAAAACCCCTGCACAGAGCAGGTCATACTGTATAGTTAATCTGATTGAAAAGACACAAGTCCATCCAGTTCAACCAATCAAAGAAAAAAAGGGAAGTACAACACCTCTTCCCCCTTGACGACCGCAGATGGGATCTCCCATAGTGACCGGCTGTGTCCAATCACAGCCGGTCACTATGCAGATCAGCGTGCGTGCCCCGGGGGCGCGCAGTGTGGTGTTTGGGGTTGAGGGTTTTCCCTCAGACAAAGCCCAGCCCCGATCAGGGTTGGCTCTTTACCACGTGTCCCTCTGTGTCCATTAACAGCCGGCCACAAATGTAAACACACCGTGGGTAATGGCTGTTTCTGGGTTCTTCTCTTCACATACCGATCCAGTGTGAGGAGGAGATCGCGGTTAACAATGAGTTTTACTGTCAACATACTGTGCCCATATTGCCCCCCCTGAATAAAAAGGACCTGTCATCAATTCCATCTGAGTACCTGTCATCCATCCATCCCATCTGAGTACCGGTCATCCATTTATCATCCATTTATCCCATCAGAGGTACCTGGCCTGTGAGCCCATAATGCCCATTTAGTCCCTGACGTGCAGCCCATCAGTGTCACCCGTCATACAGCCACTATGTCCATAAAAGTGTACACTTCAAAAGAGGCATATCAAATACTGAGTCTGACCGATGAGCGCAGCAGGGAGCTCTCACCGCCCAGTTAAAGTTCCGAATCTGGTTCAGAATATGAGCCCGTTAAAGGCAGTATATCAGCATACGAATCGGAGAAGGAAGTAGTCGGTCCAAAAAGACGGTCTGAAGACAAAGTAGCTACCAGCAATGCCAGACACCCCAGTGGCGCATCAGTAAATGTCAATGG
Source organism: Aquarana catesbeiana (assembly GCF_042186555.1). Lineage (NCBI taxonomy): Eukaryota > Metazoa > Chordata > Amphibia > Anura > Ranidae > Aquarana > Aquarana catesbeiana. The sequence continues at coordinate 116,205,188 of NC_133330.1, read as the reverse complement.
CATTAGACCCAAGGGGAGAGGCCCAGTACAAGTGCTGCTAGACCCCAGGAGGAAAGGCCCAGTACAAGTGCTGGAATTTCACGCCAAAGAATTGAGGCCCAAACCCAGCTTCTGGATACCTTTTTGGTAAACTCATTGTGGCTGCCTTCTAGCACAAGGTCATGCAGTGCATGCATATTGGTCTATCAACCCTATCCACCACATGCCATTTTTTTTTATCTGTCATGTCCAGGCCCCGATATGAAATTTTATAATGCACTTCCTGCTTTTCAGTGATAACTCGCAGTGCCAACCCTCCCCCGCCTCCCAAAATCATCCTGACTTTGATAAATTATATAAAATTCGCCCCCTAGTTGATTTTTTTTTTTTTTTTTTTTTCTCTCCAAGAGGTTTGCTGAACTTTATATCCCTGACCAGAACATCTCTGGACGAATCCCTGGTCCATTTCACAGGCTGGCTGGGAATCCAGCAGTATATCCCCAGTAAGAGGGTGAGGTATTGAAGCTCCACCGGATATGGGCAAGCCTTCCGTACGTGTACGAAGGCGAAGACCCAGCTCCAGCCCCCTGAGTGTCCACCGTACATGGGAATAAGTGGGGAAAATTGGGAGTTGGAATTCCCACTCTTGCAAAAGGGGTATCACATTTTATATGGACCATATATTATACTAGTTTGCCTCTTTTCTGCCACCTATACCTGAAGAATACTTTGGCCTGCAGTACAGCAAGAAAAAACAAAGAGCTTCCCACAGTGTCTAGTCACCACAAGGCTACAAAGTGGCGAATCGACAAGCTTGAGGAACGAGGAAGTGTTGGCTGTGAAGTGGAGGGATAGGAATGATGTATGCATCATGTCCACCATCCATGATGACACCTCGTGGAACTTTGCGGAAGACGCAGTCCCGTTCATAGTTATGGTAGGTGAGGTTGAAAAAAGACACAAGTCCATCAGCTCCAACCTATGTGTGTGATTTTATATGTCGGTATTACATTTATATATCCCTGTATGTTGCGGTCGTTCAGGTGCTTGTCTAATAGTTTTTTGAAACTATCAATGCTCCCTGCTGAGACAACCGCCTGTTGAAGGGAATATAGGTATAGGTGGCAGAAAAGAGGCTCTTTACCACGAATATAGGTATAGGTGGCAGAAAAGAGGCTCTTTACCACGTGATCAGCTGTGTCCAATCACGGCTGGTCACGCTGTCAATGGGAAGAGCCGTTGATCGGCTCTTCCTCACTCGCTTCTGACAGACGCGAGTAGAGGAGAGCCGATCGGCGGCTCTCCTGGCAGGGGCGGTCTGCGCTGATTGTTTATCAGCGCAGCCCCCCCTCAGATCACCACACTGGACCACCAGGGATTGCCACTAGGACCACCAGGGAAGGGGCAACATGGATGGCCAGGTATGTACCCCATGGCCATCCACATGTGCCCAATCTGTGCCAATCAGTGCCCACAAATGGGCCCTGGCACCATTATGTCACTGATCTGCCCAGATCTGCCCAGCAATGTTTTATCGGTGCCACCTGTCATTGCCCATTGGTGCCACCCATATGTACCCATCAGTGCCACCTACAAGTGCCCATCAGTGCCGCATACCAGTGCCACCTATCGGTGCCCGTTAGTGCCACCTCATCAGTGCCCATCAGTGCAGCCATATCAGTGCCCATCATTGAAGGAGAAAACCTACTTATTTACAAAAAATCCCACCCCATTAATTTGTTCAGATCTTTTTGCAAGGTTTCCACACCCTGCTGTCAGGGCTGGGCTCAGCCCTTCCTTCTCTGAGCTGGCCGCTCAGCTGTCAGCTAATTGCCAGCTCCTATCTCTCCAGTTGCTTAGCTGTTGATATCCTGCTCGTCAGTCCTGCCTACTTAAGCCGTCCAGCCCAGAGGATCTCTGCCTTCACTTTAGTCAACATCAGAGACTCTCTCCTGTATTCCTGTTAAGACTTGCTTGGCTGACATCCCTTCTGGCTCCAGATCCTGCTTGTTTTTCTACGCTCATGTCTGGCCCCCTGACGTTTGGCTTGTCTGACTATCCGTTCCGGTTCCTGAACTCTGGCTATGTGTTTGACTACGTTTGTTCTATTTACTTTTATTAAACTGGTGTAATTTAACTGTACTTCTGTCTCTGTCTGATTTTCATGGTTTCTGACACCTGCGGAGAAGTTATTGCCCTGCTTAGTATCGTCCACAATTACAGAGATTTGAACTGTTGCCCCCATTCTCCAGGTCATTTATGAACAAAATAAATAGGATTGGTCCCAGCACAGAACCCTGGGGGACCCCACTACCCACCTCTGACCATTCCGAGTACTCCCCATTTATCACCACCCTCTGAACTCGCCCTTTTAGCCAGTTTTCAATACATGTACGAAAGCCTTCCTATATCCATGAGTACAATAATTTCATGATTTGGGGGGGGGGGGGGATTTAAGTTGTCAAATGTTGCAGCCCTATATATAAACACAAAAATCCCTCTTCTGGTATGAAAAAGTTGCAATTTTACTGTTTTCATTTGGCCATGTATAATGCTTTCATCACCTAACACCTTCCTAAAGTTTAGTGAAGACATTCACTGCCCTGATCTATAAACAAGGACCCCCCCTAAAGCATTTGCTCTGTTTGTGTCAGCAGACTACATGAGCGCCCTTTTCCTGACCATATTACACCATCAGCAACTGGAAGAAGATGCCAAAAAAGTCGGGTGTGCAGCGAAAGTTAGGAAAGACACCAGTTTCCATTGTCCCCAATGTCCCTCCCATCGGCGAATGCTTTAGACGCTATCACACTCTCGTAAACTATTAGCCCATATTTCTAATAGACTGCCATTTCCCCGTGGTGTGTCCCCCCCCCCCCAATTTCTGCCCTGAATATTTCCCTGGTGCCTCAACCAACCATATCATTGCCTTCCATGTGAACTGAACCTGGCCTGTTTGACTATGCCTCTGCCTGACACCTGCATTGTTTATCTGTCATGTTTCTGCCTATCACGTGAACTGACCCTGGACTATGCCTCTGCCTTTTACCTGCACTGACCTCGGCCTGTTGACCGTGTTTTTGCCTGCCCCTTGGACTGATCTTTTACCCTGCTACACAGGCGTCTTGCATATGTGAGGGACTCCAAAATGGTGTTCTGAGTTGAGAGAACCAGGATTTCTGATCGTACATCACGGGACACCAAGCCATAGTAGTTACTATGTGGGTTATAGGCCACCTTCAGGTGATGGACACTGGCACGCCCTAAAACAAAGTGCACTCCCTATATAACCCCACCCAGTACTGGGAGTACCGCAGTTTTTTCGCCAGTGTCTAAGGTGTTGGTCTCGAGTGAAGATGTGCTGAGCTCCACTGGAGCAATCCTTGCTGGGGCTAGCCATGCAGCCGGATCCATTCAAAGTCTTTTTGGCCAAATTGAATAGTACCCGGGCCTCGCATCCAAAGAAATGCTTCTCTTTTTAGAGAGCTGGACCCCGGAATCCAGTACTTTTTGGTATAAAGGCCATAAAGTTTTACTGGCGGTGGTGCTAAAACAACCCACAATCCTGGATCTTTCTTGAGGATCCCCAGCTCCTGAAGGTTTAACGGAACCTACCATGAAGGGTGAAGATTGGGTCTGTTGGTTTACCACAGAAAACCCTGCGGCGGGAAAGGTAAGTGGAGTTTTCTAAAATTTTCAAAACTTTCTTATGAATGTCTCCTTAATTTTTGTAAATGTTGTCATGCCTGTGTCATCACTGGGGGCTGTATAGAGCACTTACCGTCTCATGATTCTCAGAGCTCACGATGTGTCTAGGAAACAGCAGTTTCTTCGGCTGGCAGCAGACCTCCAGTTAATCTGGGGGGGGGGGTTCCTTCCCTCCAGTCACCCCCCCTGTGCTGTTTCTTTCCCTCTTCTCGAAGGAGCTCTTTAAAAAAAAAAAAAAAGTGCGAACGGCACGGCGCTCGGCAGCTTCCAAACACCCCCCCCCCCTTGTCTTCCCCTCTCTCTGAGATCCCATAGGATCGGAGCCCACGCTCGTACAGGAAAAGCTCTTTACAAGCTGCGGAGGGACACGAGCAAAGGTGGCATGAAAGGTTTTGGTGACACAGGCATTCCTTTGGACACTTACTACTGCATCAGGCTGAGCATTAATAGCGGCAGCAGAGCTGGACTATTGCTCAAGCAGTGCATGCATTCCTTCTGGTAGTACCTCTGCTTTGTGCATCGGGCTATGGTCGGAAGGGGGGTAAAAAAATACCTCCAAAAAAGGGCTCTAGAAAGACTATAGTCACACAGAAGCCTAGAACCATCTCAAAAAGGATGGCATCCTCCCATGAGCTTAATAGGGCTGGTCAGTGAGCCATCAGGAGGGGCAAGTGTTGCAGCTGCTCTTGACACTGCAGCCCCTGTGTATATTACTAAGGAGGTTGGGGTGTGTTGTTTTTTTTTTTTTTTTTTTTTTTTTTTTTTTTTATTCAACCATTTTAAGCTTGGAGCAAAAAATTAAAGCTTTAATTGCATCCCAGAGTGGGACTAAGCGTCCATTGCTCAGTACCCTCATGCTGAGGAACAAGGGGCGAGAGATGAATTTCTCTCAAGGGACCAGGAAGAGGCTGATGTCTCCTCTTCCGAAGAACCGAATACGGAAGTATCAGGTTTGCAGGAAAGGTTGTTGGTTCAGTCTCCCACTGAATTGGTCCGCTCCACTTCTTACTGCCAATAACGCAGTCAGTCGATGAGCCCACTTCTGGTTTGGGTTCACTAAAGCCTCCCCAATCTGTTCATGCTTTTCCTATCCATTCATGGCTTAAAAAAAAAGCTTATGTATTCTGAGTGGGAGCATCCAGATAGTGAGGTTTTTTTTTTTCTTCCTCCGAAAAAAGTTTTCAATACTTTATCCTATGGCGGAAGAATTCTATAAGAAATGGGGAATTCCAGCAATTGACACTGCTATATTCTTTGTAAACAAAAACCTGACTAGTCCAATAGACAATGCTCATATATGCTAAAGGATCCAACAGATAAGAAGTTGAAATTCCTTTTTAAAAACTATATTTCGCTCGCAGGTTCAGCCTGTGCTGGCAGGGATCGGTGTATTTCAGCTCTTAAAGGACCAGTTTATAGAGGTATTCAAGGTTATTTCTGATCAGTAGGCCCAGGATTTGGCCGGGATATCCGAAGCATTGTGTTTTACAGTAGACGCTATGATAGATTCTATTCTCCAGCCCTCACGGCTCATGCTAGGGCTGATACATGTGTGTAGAATCCTATGGTTGAAAAATTGGTCAGCCGAAGCGCCATGCAAAAAGCTCTTGGCCAGTTTCCCATTTCATGGTGAACGGTTAATTGGAGACAATCTGGATAAGTATATCCAAAGAATTTCTAATGGAGAAGTTCCCTTTTACGGCTTAAAAGTTTAAGCATTTTTCTTTTAAACATGCTTCTCCAGTGCCAGGGGCATCAGCCTCCAGGCAGTCACGACGGCCTCCACAATCGGGTTCAAGAGATAAACCTCAGGGTCAGTCCCAGGGCCAAAAGAGGACTTGGGGGAGGAAACCAACAAAAGACTACAGCCTCCTTATGAAGGGGCGCCCACGCTCGCTTGAGTGGGGGGAAGGCTTCTACAGTTTTCAAGGGTCTGGCAGGAACAATGTCAAAACAGATGGGTGGCTTCCTCAATTTCTCTAGGTTACAAACTAGAGCTCAGAGTTCCCGTCTCCTTGTTTTCTCAGATCAAATGTTCCCAGAGATGCAGTGAAAAAAGTCTTTCTAGCTTTGGATCATCTCTGAGTGATATCAGTGGTCCCCTTGGAAGAGCAAGGGTTAGGGTTTTATTCAAACCTTTTCACGGTTCCAAAAACAAACTGGGATGTCAGACCCGTTTTTAGATCTCAAAGATCTAAGCCAGTTTTTGAATACCCATTCCTTTCACATGGAATCAATCTGATCAGTAGTCTCCATCCTACAAGGGGGAGAATTTCTGGCGTCAAATCGACATCAAGGATGCTTATCTCCGTGTTCCAAATTTCCCCCCTCACCAGAAATTTCTACGCTTCCAGGTAGAAAATCTTCATTTTCAGTTTGTAGCCCTGCCTTTTGGTCTAGCTACTGCACCTCTGAGTTATTACAAAGGTCCTGGCTCCTCCTTTAGCCAGGTTAAGGGCTCAAGGTATGATACTAGCCTACTTAGATGATCTACTCTTGATAGATCAGTCGGTAGCCTGCTTAAACCAAAGTTTGGTCACCGCAGTCAGCTACTTGGAATCCCTAGGTTGGATTCTTAACCTAGAGAAATCCTCCTTAAAACCATCAAGGAGATTGCAGTACTTGGGGCTGATCATAGATACAGTTCAGAAGAAGGTGTTTTTGCCCCAGGTAGGATGGATTCCATAAAGGAACTAATTCAGTTGGTCAAAACAAAGAAGAATCCTTCTATTCGACTTTGCATGAAGTTATTGGGACAGATGGTGGCTTCTTTCGATGCTGTTTGTTATGCGCAGTTTCATTGAAGACTGTTGCAAAACAGTATCCTGTCAACTTGGAACAAGAAGGCCCAGGCTCTAGACTTCTCAATGTGTTTATCCCCCGAAGTGCGTCAGCCTCAATTGGTGGTTGATATCCAATTATCTTCAAAAAGGAAAATCCTTTCTACTAGTCGCCTGGATGGTGGTAACAGATGCCAGCCTTCTGGGCTGGGGAGCAGTCCTGGAAGAAGCATCTGTCCAAGAGAAATTGTCCAAATCGGAGAGGATCTTGCCCATCAATATTAGATTCGGGCAGTACGCCTGGCCCTTAAAGGCCTGGATGCTCAGACTACGGAATTGCCCTGTCGGGATCCAATCCGACAATGCCACAGCAGTGGCCTATATCAACCACCAAGGGGGCACGAGAAGTCGTGCGGCCCAGAATAGGATTCACCTCTATCAGCAATTTTCATTCCCGGAATAGAGAATTGGCAGGCGGACTACTTGAGTCGCCAACAATTTTTCCTGGGAAAATGGTCCCTTCACCCCAACATCTTTCTGCCAATATGTCAAAGATGGGGAGTTCCGGATGTGGATCTGTTTTGCGTCCAGGTTCAACAACAAAATTGACAACTTTGTGTCAAGGACAATGGATCCATTGGTATGCAGAACAGAGTCCTTGGTTTTTCCATGGGATCAGTTTTCACTGATGTATGTGTTTCTATATATATATATATATATATATATATATATATATATATATATATATATATATATATATATATATATATATATATATATATATATATATTATTATATTCTGCTGCTTTCGCGCATTCTTCACAAGATCAAGCAAGAAGGGAAGGAGGGGATTCTTGTGGCCCTGGAGATCTTGGTTTGCCGAGATCATAAAGATGGCGGTAGGGGACCCTACCACTGTGGCCAGACGACCTTCTCTCGCAAGGTCTGGTATTCCATCCTGCCTTACAAACGCTAAATGTAATGGTTTGACTATTGAGACCCACATTCTGAAAGACCGTGGGCTGTCAGCTTCTGTAGTTTCTACTTTGGTTAATGCTAGGAAGCCGGCCTCCAGTGTCATATACTATAGAGTCTGGAAGGCATATGTCTCCTGGTGTGAATCCAGGGGTTGGCACCCCAGGAAATATGTCATGTCATAGGTAGGATCCTTGAATTCCTACAGATGGGATTAGAAATGAAGCTGACCTTGAGTACTATCAAAGGCCAGGTGTTGGCCTTATCAGTGTTTTTTTTCAACGACCACTTGCTTCACTCTCTGGTTTGTAACTTTATTCAGGAGGTAACGTGTATTAATCCTCCAGTGAGGTCACCCCTGAACCCTTGGGACTTAAATTTAGTCCTGTTGGCATTACAAAAACAGCCTTTTGAGCCAATACGAGATATTCCCTTAGTCCTCTTGACGAGGAAAATTTTCTTGGTTGCCATATCTTCTGCAAAAAGAGTACCCATATTGGCTGTTTCTTGTAAAGAGCCATATTTTGATTACTCGTAAGGATAAGGTTGTATTGCGGCCTCAATCTAAATTCCTACAGGAGGTAGTGTCAGGTTTTCATTTTAAACCAGGATATTGTTCTGCCTTCATTTTTTCCAGAACCTTGTTCTGTGGAAGAGAGGTCACTACATTCTCTTGATGTGTTGAGAGCGGTGAAGGTCTAATTTGAAAGTGACCGCTCAGATTTGTAAAACAGATGTTTTGTTTGTGTTGCCAGACGGTCCTAAAAGAGGACAGGCAGCGTCGAAATCTACTATTTCTAAATGGCTTTGTCAAGTGATTTTCAAGCTTATGGTTTAGAGAAAATTCCTCCTTTTCATTTTAAAGCACACTCCACCAGGGCTGTTAGTGCTTCTTGGGTAGTGCATCACCAAGCCTCCATGGCTCAGGTCTGCAAGGCCGCAACTTGGTCTTCAGTCCATGCATTTACCAGATTCTATCAAGTAGATGTAAAAGGTCATGAGGAAATTGCTTTTGGGTGCAGTGTAGTCCTCTAGTCTCTTGGTGCCCTACTTTTGTTGTCTCCCTCCCTTCAGTTAGCATTGCTATGGTACATCCCACATAGTAACTACTATGGCTCTGTGTCCCGTGATCTACGATAAGAAAATACCTGTAAAATCCTTTTCTTTAAAGTAAATCATTGGACACCGAGGTCCCTCCCTTCTTTGGTATACACGTGTATTGCTTTGCTACAAAACTGAGGTACTCCCAGTAGTGCGAGGGGTTATATAGGGAGTGCACTTTTTGTCTTAGGGCGTGCCAGTGTCCATCACCTGAAGGTGGCCTATAACCCACATAGTAACTACTATGGATCTGTGTCCCGTGATGTACTTCAAAGAAAAGGATTTTACAAGTAAGCTGTTATAAAACTCCTATTTTCTTTGTTCCCAGAACAGGGTCTGGTTGTCCAGAGGCTTCAAAGAGATTTGGGTGGGAGAAGCCTCTACCCCGTCCCCATTCTTTTCTGACCGAGGCCCTAAGCTTATAGGTCCTTCCTGGACAAATACTTTGGCTATGCTGACAATATCTCTGCCTGTACTGACCCAGGACTTTATGGACCTTGTTCCTGTTGCCTTGACCAATACTTTGGCTGTACTGACCATATCATTGCCTGCTGCCTGAACTATGTGCAGTTTTCCTGCCTGCTGCATGGACGATCCTTTTGCTGCTGACCACATCCCTGCCTGCTACCTGGACCAATGCTTTGGCTGTGCTGAGAACATCTCTGCCTGTACTGACTAAGAACAGTATTCCTGCCTGTTTTTGCTGTCGCTGTCCACGTTCCTGCCTGCTGCCTGGACAGATGCTCTCCTCTGTAGACCACTGCACTACTAAAACTGCAGGTAATCCTTTTCTTTACCCTTTGCTCAGCAGAATGTATTTTGGTATGTACAATACATGCTATGTGTTAGAAATATGAAGGGCCTTCAACAATGTGGTGGGTTTGCAGGAATTTGTGTGTAAATTTATGCTCCCAGAACGCCTGAAGGTACTACTTCAATGTTGGGCCTCTGTATGTGGCCAGGCTGTGTAAATGTCTCACACGTGGTACTGCCATACTCGGGAGTAGTGGAATATATTTTGGGGTGTCTTTTTTGAAAGGAAAAAAAAAAAAAAACTTCTGGAAAGAACCGTTCAAAAGACTCATTATGCTGCATAGATTATACATTGGTGTGTTGGCTTTCCAGAATGGGGCCATTTTGTGGGTGTTTCCATTATCCTGGTGCTCCAGGGCCATTAAAAGTGTGATAGGTTGTCATCAAATTTAGATGTGTAATTTATGCCCCTAGAACACCTGGAGGTGCTACTTGGATGTTGGGCCTCTGTATGTGGCCAGACTGTATAAGTCTCACACGTGGTGTGGCTATACTTGGGAGTAGCAAAATATGTCTTGGAGTCTCATTGCAAGTATGCATGTGCTGTGTGAGACTGTGTGAAACTCACCATGCCTCTTACTAAATACCTTGGAATGTCTGCTTTCCAAAAGGGTCATTTGGGGTGTTTTTTTTACAACATAAGAAAAAAAAAAAAAAAAAAAAAATTAAAAACCCGCGGTGATTAAATACCACCAAAAGAAAGCTATTTGTGAGAAAAAGAGATAAAGATTTTGTTTGGGTACAGTGTAGCATGACTAATTGTCATTCAAAGTGTGAGCGCTGAAAGCTGAGAATTGGTCTGGGCAGGAAGGGTGTATAAATGCCCTGTATTGAAGTGGTTTAAAGTAAAGCATTTCTTTTTGCCAGTAATAACCAGTGCAGAGTTCAAAATTTAACAAGTATTCTGTTTGCTACCAACAAGATTTATTTTCCTGGCAGCACACTTTTCATAAATTAGTCCACAGTCCTTGTGCCCAGTATTCATTTGGCATTCAGCTAGAAGACTGTTAACAGGTAAATAAGCTTGGTACAGTAATCAGAGAGGAATAATACTTTTTATTTCTTTTAAAGAGCTCATTCAGGAGTCCGAAGCACGGGTAGCATGGATTGTGGACTTGATCCCTTCTGCAGAACATGTGATTGTCTTTAGTTTGTTATTGGTAGCCTTCCTTGGGAGCAGTCGCCTCCATGCACACTGACTTAAAAACTTCTACTATAGGAGTTTTGCGTTCTGCCTGTAAAAGCAGCTCAGTGCTAGCCTATATGTCAATGCACATTGGGACGATTACAGGCATAGTTTAAGCTTAACGTTTAAAAGCTGGGAGAAAAACCCTGCTAAACACCTAAACTCTGTACAAAAAACACTCCATTTTTTTTTTTATGAATTTTTTATTTATGTGTTACAATGTTTCTACACATTGTTTTCATGTAAATCTGGAAATTTAAATAGGAATTTATGCACTGTTGTCCATTAACCTGCATGGATTTCCTTTTTTTCTATGGGAGAGGAAGTGTAGGAAAATTTTATTATACACAAATGGCAAAAACCAAAAGGTCAGGGGATGTGCAGGAAGGGAGCAGCACTTACCGTATGAAGCATGATCTGCTACAGTCCGTTGCGGCATTCCCAGTGGCCAGACTGTTCTGCCCAGCAAATAATTTTTAAGTCAAGCTGGCCCAAACAGACTATAAAGTGAAAAGAAACCTGTAGTTCTGGTTTAAGCAACCCAAGAGGAAGTAATTCAGGTACATTTGGGTTAAGCTGCTATTCACGAGATTGAACACTGGCAAGCAAAGGTCTCACTCCCAGCATGCCTCAGATTTTTTCTAGTGTTCTAGGAATATGTCTTCACTCCCCTGAGAAGGAAAACCTTTACCTCACCTTTTTTTTATCAAGAGTGTTTTTCTTCTAGCACGTTTCTTCTGCAGAACCGGAAGAGGCTAATTTTGCAGCTTTATCAATTGACCGATTCTTGGTATTGCTGCTGAATCTGTACCCAAACGCCACTGGAGGAAGAGGTGGGGTCACCCATCATTCCATCCTTGAGCACTGGACTTTACTGGAGGCACTTGTCCAGATGCTGGTGTGTAACAGTTGAGTCAATATGTGCTTTACAGGTATAGGACCACTGTGCATCCATCTGGTGAAACCCTGTCCCTGCGGAATCCTTAGGTGGTATGCTTACCACAGGGGCAAAGACTGTTTGCATGTGTATACTAGGCCTGTATGGGCACTTTCTACTACTGTACAGCCTGCCTTAGGGGCAATCTAGATCACCTACATCATAATCTATTAGTGCTCTGCCTTACACTATGGAGCTGGTGCCTTCCCCTTTGGGGTAAATGGGAGCATAGTGAGCTAAGATACATTCAAGTGTCGCAGACACCTTCCTTGGGGTCACACCCCCCCCCCCCCCCCTTCTTTTTTTTTTTCCTTTCTGCCGTTTGGCTTTATGGAATGGGCAAGCTACTCCAAGAAAATTGCTGCACTTCTTAACTGCTTGCCGACCAGCCGCCAACATTGTACTGCGGCAGGTCGGCATGATCCTGTGAGCCGTTGTAGCTATACTTCGGCTCCTTTAAGCAGGAAAGCAGGCGCACGCACCCGCTGCACTGCGGGGGTGCCGATGCTCACAGCCAATGGTCGCAATGACCACCGGCCATAAACAATCGTGGGCAAGCGAAGCAGATGATCAACATGTGTGAGTGTAAGCACACAACTCCCTGTTCTGCGAGGAGAGACAGAGCGTGAGTTCCTAATGGCTAGGAACCACGATCTATCATCCCCCTCTAGTCAGTCCCCTCCTCCTACAGTTAGAACACAGTCGGGGAACACAGTTAACCCTGGCTCCATATGCATTACCAGCCTGTCCTCAAATAGGGATCGCGCCACAGAAAGCCGGAACAGGCATCTGTCAATGTAAACAGATCCCAGTTCTGTCAGGGGAGTTCAGAGAGATTTTCTGTTCCTAGTGATTAAGAACAGCGATCTCTGTACTCCCAGTTAGTCTCCCCCCCCCCCCCCCCCCAGTTAGAAACACCTCCCTAGGACACAGTTCACCCCCTCGTGTTAACCCCTTCCCTGCCAGTGACATTTTATACAGTAATCAGTGCATTTTTATAGATCGTCCCAAAAATGTGTCTAAAGTGTCTGTGTCCGCTATAATGTTGCAGTCACGATAAAAATTGCAGATCACCGCCATTACAAATAAAAAAATAAATATGCTATAAAACTATCCCCTATTTTTTGTAGAAGCTATAACTTTTGCGCAAACCAATCAATATACGCTTATTGTGATTTTTATTACCAAAAATATGTAGAATACATATCTGCCTAAACAGAGAAAAAAAATTGCTTTTTTTTTTTTTTTTTTTACAAGAAATTGGGGATTTTTCTAGCGAAAAGTACAAAATATTTGTATAAAATTTTTTTTTTTTTTGTAGCGCAAAAAAAAAAACCGCAGAGATGATCAAATACCACCAAAAAGCTCTATTTGTGGGGGGAAAAAAGGACGTCAATTTTGTTTGGGTACAGCGTCGCACGACCACGTGATTGTCAGTTAAATTGCCGCAGGGCCGAATCGCAAAAAAAATGCTTTGGTTATTGAGCAGCCAAATCTTCTGGGGCTGACGTGGTTAATGGCAGGGCCGCAACACATTTTGAATGTGTTAAGCACCCTCTATAGTCTGTGTTCCTTCTGGCTTGTGCACTGGTCACCGACATGCTACACCAAAACTGTACAGCACATGCACTTCTCCCACTTGTGTGTTGAACTTTTTTACTTTTTTTAATGCAACCACCATATTAAGGATTAGTAAGCTGTAATACATTTCAGCCTTACCGACTATGTAACTAAATTATATTCTTGTTTTTGGGTTTAATACGGTTTGAATAATGTCTGACCAGGCCATTGTAGGCATCAGCAAACAGGACAAAGGCAGAGTCTTGCAAAAAAGTTCAACACACAAGTGGGAGGAGTGCATGTGCTATACAGTTTTGATGCAGCATGTCTGTGATCAGTGCACAAGCCAGAAAGAATCTATATAATTTTTTTCCACCTGGTGTTCCAGCCAGTAACACACCTTCCTGTCGTAGGCCTGCCTTCACACTAATGCGATTTTAGATGTGATTCCAGTCACACAGAATCGCATGTCAATGAATAGCACATTAATTTCAATGGTGCCTATTAGAGCTGCACAATTAATCATTAAAAAATCGTGATCTTGATTCAACCCCCCTGACTATATTGCAGAGTTTGCTGATTCTTTCATATAACAAGTGGAGAGACTTATCTGCTCACTCAGCTGTCAAAAGAAAACATCCGGGCAGTCTGCCAAGTTTTTAAACATGTAAATGCAGTTTAACCAGTCTAAATCTTTTTCTGACACTTGTTTCTTAAGTTAAAATCAGTATTTTTTGCTAGAAAATTACTTGGAACCCCCCAAACATTATATGTATATTTTAGCAGAGACCCTAGTGAATAATGTCAATTGCTGCAATATTTTGTCGCACTGTATTTGTCCAGCGGTCTTTCGAATGCATTTTTTGGGGGGAAAAAAAATACACTTAAAAAAAACAAAAAAAAAAAACGAACAAAGTTTAGCCCGATTTTTTTTTTTTTTTTTTTTTTTTTTTTTTTTTTTTTTTGAAAGATGTTACGCCGCAAGAATCGTGAGAGAATCGGGATCTATCTTCTAAGCAAAAATTGTGATTCTCATTTTAGCCAGAATCATGCAGCTCTAGCCGCCACTGTACTACCCTGCACATCTGTCCCACCCCCTTTCTCATCTTCTCCACAAAACTGTACCTCCTGCACATCCCACCTCTGTTCCCACTTCATTTTAGCCAGAATCGTGCAGCTCTAGCCGCCACTGTACTACCCTGCACATCTGCCTCACCTTTGTACCCCCCTGCACATCTGCCCCACCACTGTAACCCCTTTCGCATCTGCCCCACGACTATCTCCTGCATATCTGTCCCATCTCTGCCCAACCACTGTACCTCCCTGCACATCTGTCCCCCCCCCCCCCCCGCTCTCCAGCCACACCACTGTAACCCCCTTTCACATCTGCCCCACTGCTCTACCCCCTGCTCATCTGTCCCAACACTGGATCCCCCCCCCCCCCCGCTCATCTGTCCCTTCCACTGCTGAACTCCCTTCTCATATCTCCTCCTGCTCTTCTGTTCCACCTCTGAACCCCTCCTGCTCATTATCCCCACCGATGTACCCTCTTCTCATGATATGCGTGATACAGAGTGGTGAAAGGAAGCAGAGATGAGACACATCTACCTGTCCTGGCACACTCATCCTGCTGATCTACCTCCTGCATCCAGCCCACGTGTTTGTGATGTATGGGATGTCACATACAAGCATATGGAAAGGATGCTCAATGATAAGCTCAGGTGAGGGGCGTTTTCTGAAGCAGTGGGCCTGTATGCAATATCAAAAGATGGGCTACCGCAGCTGAGAAAGTGGTTGGGTGTGATTTTTTTTTTTTTTTTTTTTTTTCATTGCCCTGAATACTGGCTGTGGCTTATAGGGACACAGAGTGCAGGGGTTCAGTAGTAAGTGATGCAAAGGTTCAGGAATAATTTCAACAAAGTTCCCAGAAGCTCAACAGTAATTGCACAAATTGTCACTTGCTTGTGGTTTTCTCATCACAGTGAAATACCTTCTCACTGAGATTGGTAGTGGCAACTAAGTGAGTTATCTTCCTCCCAGATGGTGGACCGGGCTAGAAAGACTGCGATTGGCTTAAGCAGTGGCCAAGACAGTAGTCGTCGTCCTCCTGAAAACGGGGACTGCCCCCCCCCAGCAGAACTGCACCCAATCTCTTCCCCAAGATCACAGCTACAGCAAAGTTTCCCATCTTTTACAATGTGTGGGGGCACAGTGCCTCCCCCTCAGTGCAGGTGTGGCATGGAGAACTATGAAATTGGAATGCATTAGTGTCTCACTGACCCTTCCTTGCACTGCTGATGAGGGAGTCGAGTGCCGACAGAGGCTTTGAGTGCCGCTTGCGGTACCAGTGCCGGGGGTTGCCTACCCCAGATCTAGAGACTTTGTAATATTTGAACACTCTTCTTTGCAGAACTGCTCAAGTTCATTTAAAGGATAATTCCACTTTTCAAGGGGGAAAAAAATAGCAAACAAAAACTATAGTGCATATAATTGCAACACAAGTCCTATTGTAATTGAATGTTATTAAAAATGACCTTTTTTTTTTTTTTTTTTTTTTTCAATCTGCAGGCGCTGTAATTTTCTGTAAAAGCAGGCAATATGGCAACATGCAGTTCTGTACACAGTGTGCACTGAACACACCCCAGAAACATAAATTTCCTGCTTGTGTGATTGGCTCAATTTTCCCAGAAGTCTGCCTAAGATACAAGTCAGATTTCAGGCAT
The DNA here is from genome assembly GCF_042186555.1 of Aquarana catesbeiana. NCBI lineage: Eukaryota > Metazoa > Chordata > Amphibia > Anura > Ranidae > Aquarana > Aquarana catesbeiana. Next base: position 116,189,426 of record NC_133330.1, on the reverse strand, counting down.
CCCCTGCAACAAAAATGTCATTTTTGGAGAGATACTTTCAATAGAAACGCGTCTAAAGGGATGCAGGCCCAGCAGATTTCCTCATTAGTGCTCTGCGGCTGCCACAGCTGACTGATAATTATGAAACCACTCCCATTAGACTCACTCAGCACAGAGAAACAGAGGGATTGCTTCAGAATAACAAAACGGTAGGAATCTGCAAACAAAGGTTGTTACAATCCTTGCAATGTACATAGATCACCAGGGTAATGGTTTTTTTTCTGCAACAAAAGTGGAGTTACGCTTTAAATTTGGTGACCATTTGCAAACTGCACACAGACTTTCAATGGAGTTTAAGTCTGGGTGCTGACTAGGCCATAGAACTGCACGATTCTGGCTAAAATGAGAATCATGATTTTTTTTTTGCTTAGAAGATAGATCACGATTCTCTGACTATATATAGTGTATGTAGAAGTTTGTGGTGGTTTATTTTATTATTAAAATAAAAATTATTTTATATCTATATTAAAATATTTGAGAGAGAGACTTCTCCCCTCCCCCTATTACTGCTCTCATCACATCTTTCTAAGTCCACTTGCTAACATACACCCCAGAATACTGAAGCATGACCCCTCATACAAATCATATTCTCATATTACCTCCCTCACTCTTCTGCTTCTCCTAATCGCTAGAGATATTTCCCCAAACCCTGGGCCCCCTTTATTTAACTGTGCCCAACACACCCATCACCCTACACCCTCTGGCAGTAGTCGCAATCTACACAATTTAGTCTCCGTTCCTCTTCTTGCCAACACCAGCCTCCCTCTCTCCTGCGCCCTTTGGAATGCCTGCTCTGTCTGCAACAAACTCACTGCTGTTCATGACCTCTTTGTCACTAATTCCTTTAATCTACTTGCTCTCACAGAAACCTGGCTCCACGAATATGACACCCCTTCTCCTGCTTACCTCTCCCAGGGTGACCTTCACTGGACTCACTTCCCCAGGCCTAATGGACGCAAGGGAGGTGGTGAGGGATTCCTCCTATCCCCCCAGAGCACCTTCCAGGTTATTCACCCTCCTCCCTCTTTTTCACTCTCATCATTCGAAGCCCACTGTATACGTCTGTTCTCTCCTACTTCCCTAAGAATTGCTGTGATCTACCAGCCCCCTGGACCATTATCGACTTTCCTTGATGAGTTTTCTGCCTGGCTACCCTACTTTCTCTCTTCGGATATTCCCACAATCCTTCTCGGTGATTTCAACATCCCTGCTAATACAAACACTCCTGCTACTTCTAAACTTCTTAGTCTAACCTTCATTTGACCTGAAGCAATGGGTACAGGCTTCTAATCGCTCTGATGGCAACACCCTTGACCTTGTATTCACTTACCTATGCACTCCATGCAACTTCTCAAACAATCCTTTTCCTCTCTCCGACCACCACCTTATTAGTTTCTCTCTCCCCCTGTCTTCCACCACCTTTCCCTCCAATCGCCTAACCACCACCCGTAGAAACTTTCGCAACTTCAACTCCTCTCTCCTCTATTCTGCTACCGACCACCTCTATGACAAAATCTCTCCCCTGTCCTGCCCCAACCAAGCCATGTCCATCTACAATAAATCTCTGTCCTTCACCCTGGACAAGCTCGCTCCCCTCACTACACGCAGAATCAGGCCTCAACCCCTACAACCCTGGCAAACAGATGACACTAAAATTCTCAAAACGTAGTCGCGCTCTTGAGCGTCTGTGGCACAAGACTAAGTCTCTCAAAGACTTCAACCAATACAAATCTGCCCTCCAAAAATACTATTCTTTCCTCCACACTGCCAAGCAAACCTATTTTACAACTCTTATTAACACCTTCTCATCCAATCCCCGTAAACTCTTCTCTACCTTCAACTCTCTACTTTGTCCTCCACCGCCTCCCCCCACTGACTTACTCACTGCCCAGGAAATCACTAATCACTTAAAAAACAAGATTGATACAATCCATGATGAAATCTCCACTCTACAGGTATTTCCCCCCTAGCTAAGACCCCATGTCAACCGATACAACTGACACTCCCCCTATTCAAATCTGCTACTCCAGACGAAGTTGCTAACTCCTTTCTATCGCCCACCTAACCGCCTGTCCCCTGGACCCTATTCCCTCTCAAATGCTACAGTCACCCTCTGACCCCATCCTACACTCTCTAACCCACAGCTTCAATCTCTCCCTCACCTCTGGTGTCTTCCCCGATGCTCTAAAACATGCACTGGTCACTCCCATACTCAAAAAGCCATCCTTGGACCCTAACAACCTACGCCCTATCTCCTTGCTCCCCTTTTCCTCAACTCCTTAAACGCCTGGTTTACAACCAACTGAGTGACCACCTCATTAAAAACAACCTTCTTGATCCCCTTCAATCTGGATTTCGCCCTCAACACTCCACAGAAACTGCCCTTTTAAAACTCACCAATTACCTACTAACTGCAAAAACCAACTGACAATATTCTGTACTCCTACTTCTGGATCTTTCAGCTGCCTTTGACACGGTTGACCACCCCCTCCTCCTCGAAAAACTTTACTCCCTTGGTCTCCGTGACTGTGCTCTTCAGTGGCTCTCATCCTACCTATCCCAACGCACCTTCAGTGTCACTTACAATTCTACTTCCTCCACTCCTCTTCCCTTCTCTGTCGGGGTCCCCCAAGGTTCTGTTCTTGGACCTCTTTTATTTTCAATCTACACCTCTTCCCTGGGTCAGCTGATAGCCTCTCATGGCTTTCAATAGCTTTTCTATGCTGATGACACACAAATCTATCTCTCCACCCCTCAACTCACTCCATCAGTCTCCTCACGCATCACTAACTTACTAACCAACATATCTGTATGGATGTCACACCACTTCCTCAAACTCAACTTGTCCAAAACCGAGCTTATAATATTTCCTCCCCCACGTGCCTCTTCACCTGACTTCTCTGTGAAGAGCAATGGCAAAACCATCCACCCGTCCCCACATGTCAGGGTGCTAGTTGTTATCCTAGATTCTGAACTCTCCTTTCAGCCCCACATCCAATCACTTTCCAACGCTTGCCACCTCAACCTCCAACATCTCTAAACTACGTCCCTTTCTAACCAGTGAAACCACAAAGCTCCTGATTCACTCCTGGTTATCTCTCGCCTTGACTACTGCAACTCA
>NC_133330.1:116024591-116182091 GCF_042186555.1 Aquarana catesbeiana | reverse complement strand
GTTCATTGTGTACCTGTTTGTATGTTTTTATACGCTAATAAAAAGATAAAAAAAAAATAGCTTGTGACTAGACCGCAACTTATTTAGAGCCAGTTCACAACATAGAAACGCAGTCCGGATGCGCTCCAGATGCTTTTTTGCATGCGCGTTTTTGATGCATTCCAGTGCATTTTTGATGCGCTTTTGGTGCGTTTTTGATGCAGTCCAGTGCATCCCCCCCCCCCCCCCCTTTTTTTTTTTCTGGAACTGCAAGCACTGGTGTGAACTATGCCATTGAAAACCATATAACCTACTTTCTATGCGTTTTTGAGGCAGAAAAAAAATGCACTGGACTGCATATGGTGTGAACTGGCCCTTAATGTATTTTGTTTTCTCTTTTTATTTATTTCATTTTTTTTTTTTTATATCAATTGACTTTTAAACATGTTTATGTGGTACTGAGTGTCTTATTTTTGCAGTAAATACTGCATAAACCTGTACTGACTTGACATTATTGGATGTGATCTTTAAATACATGACCCAAATATTACTTGCGGTATTCTTTTAGTGAATTGAGCCCTATGTTTATGTCAGTATTGTTTGTTAATTTAGCAGAAGCGCTTTATATTTACTGCTAAGTTGGGTATACACATAACAAAAATCAGCCGGTTCAGTAGGTGTGTACCACTGTCTATTCAACAGAAGCTGGTCTAACAAGCAGTTTCTGTGGAACGGTCCTGCTGGAAAACCTGCCAATGGCTGCAGCTCTGATCTGTGTATTCTGAACCAGGAGGGTGGTGGGGGATTCCCCGCTGTCAGAATAAAATGGCACAGTGTAGGAGATTCACATTGCTTGTGTGGCTGCCAGACCTCCTAAGGGGTTTTTGTTTTTTTTTCATTCAATCTGCTGACTGAATGTGAAAAAATAAAACTATAAAACTCGCACAGTGACATTTGCAGCCTTGCCCAGGCTGCAGTTAAACTGCAGTGACTTGTCAGTGTCACTGCAGTTTGAAAATGGCAGCTCCTTGTAGCCCCGCCCAGTCCTGCCCTATGATGGACATAACACAGGGGGACTGGGCATGCTCACAATCAGCAGGGGGGGATCAGCGTATAACACGCACCCGCGATTTTCTCCATTTTAAGGGGAAAAAACTGTGTGTTATACGCTGATAAATATGGTAATTTAGGACCAGTTTCTTGGTGGCTCAGACAGAGCATTGTTTAAGCTTATGAATGTTCTGCCAAAGCCCGCTCTACTAGACCTTTGAATACATCTAGGGAATTTTGGCATCAAACAATGGTTTGCCAGATTTGCAAGGCTACTACCTGATCCTCTGCACGTTTTCTAAATTTTACCAGGTGGATTTTCAGGCCTCATCAAATGCCAGCTTCAAGCATAAGGTCCTTTTTTAGGCAGCTCCAGTTCTGTTATGTGGGCCTGATAGTGTTTTGTTACGATTACCCACCTCCCAATTGTAATGCTTTTGGACATCTCAACAGTCTCTGAATCCTGTGTCCCTCATAGAGTAAGATGGAAGCTTACTTTAAAATCGAGTTTGTTGAAGGACAAAAAAAACACACGCTCTGTGTTTGATAATCATACCCCACTTTTAAGTACACAATGGGGTTTATTTACTAAGGCTGGAAAGTGCAAAATCAGGCTCACTTCTCCATAGAAACCAATGAGTTTCCAGGTTTTATTATCAAAGCTTAATTGAACAAGATGGAGTTAGAAGCTCATTGGTTTCTATGTAGAAGTGAGCCTGATTTTGCAATTTCCAGCTTTAGTAAATAAACCTCATTGTGTACTTAAAGGTGGGTTATGCCTGTACTTTTTTTTTATTTATTTATTTTTTTTTGCCAGTGTCCAAGTTCCCATGTCTCTCAATGACCTTCTAAGAAACAATTTTATTACTTTATACATTTTGTATAGGTCTTGCAATGGGGGAAAAAAAAGCAATGATTGAAAAATAGGCTCAGTAGAGAACTTAATATGAAGCTAGAGGGGCAACCACAAAGGTTAAAGTGAATGTAAACCTGGTTTAATGAAAGTTTGAGCTGGGCACATATATCTGTAGTGTTTTCTGATCTCTCTTCAAAGCCCCAAGTCCCATGGCTTTCTCATGCTCCGTTCCTCTGTTATCAGCATGACGACTTTTGAATTTTGTGTCGGGGTGGGTGCTATAAATTAGCAGAGAGCTGGTCTATTCATAGCAACTCTGCAAATCCCTGCCTATGTGGTGTGGGGTGTGTGCCTTTTCTCCAATCAGCTGTCTCAGTGTATGGCAAGAATTCACACCCGCAGGTGAATCGGGAAGAGAAAATTCTAACAGGACGTGCACTCTCTAAACAGTATATAATCTGAAGACAGCAGATATACATGTAAAATTTATGGAGGATTTGTTTCATCTCTATCATCAGAGGCTTTTCACTTCACTGGATATATGTGAGGGTTTACAACCACTTTAATTTCAGCCTTGGAACAGGTTTGAATATGTACTGGAACAAAGTACCTTATTCCTTGCTCCTGCAGGCATTCTTCCTGTCGAGTGTCAGCTAGTAACACATCCTAGGGGAAGGAATAATGCAATCTAAGGTTAAAGCTCCTTTCTTCTAGCCTCAAATTATGGCCATGTTTCTTCTTCAGGGAACATAAACTTTTTTTTTTTTTTTTTTTTATTGGTTACTGGAGGCACCTTTTTTTTTTTTTTTTATATACCTTTTTGGTATATTGTAATCATATCCCCTCCTAACGCAGGCTTAAACTTTGCTAATTTTTTTTTTTTTTTTTAAGAAGTCTGCAGGTGGGCTTTAAACAAAGACCTTCAGCGTTGCAGTGTCTCAGTGCTCCAGTTGTTCCTATCTGTTTCCATCTTCTTCCTGTCTTGCTTCAAGGTTCCCTCTCTAGGCACTTGTATGGCCAGGCCATGATGCTGTTGCTACTGTGCATGGGAGTAACTTCATCAAGCATACATGGCTCAATGTACATTACCGCTGACAGGGAGAAGCATTTATGACAGATGAGACAGTCTCTTCTGCCATAAAACCCTGCCTGTCAGTGGTTTAAAATAAAAAATAATTCAGCTTTAATCGCCTTGTCTCCAGAGTGAATAACAGTAATCCATATACAGGCAGTTCAAGTTTTGCGGCTAGAGCCGGTAATGCTGCTAAGACACCGACATTTCTTAGTGCTGGGGAAATGGACACAATTTCTTTTTTCTTTTCTTTCCTTTCCTTTTGTTTTTGTTTGTTTTTGTTTTAAATCTGGTGAGTAACTACAGTGAAAGGTGAACCACATCTGGTGTGGAGGGGGAGTCATGAGGACAATATTTTGTGGCTGCTTTATCTTTGGATGCACTATTGCAGTTTGTGTGTTTTAGCACTGGATGCATTGCACAATTTTCGATCAGGCCACTGTGGGTGGATGATGAATTTAAAAATATGAAGTATTTGCACTTATTGAATTGGATGGCACAGGCACTTTGGATGGCACTTTAAGTTCTCGTATTTTGGGAGTTTGTGTTATATCACATATATTGAGAATCGTTTTATTTACGTTGTTATGAATTGATTTATTGTATTTTTTTTTTTTTTTGCCATAGCGTATTCACAATTTGACTTTTCAGATTTTGAACACATAGGGCCCGTTCACATAGGGGCGGTTTGCAGGCGCCATTGCGCTAATAGCGCCTGCAAACCGACCCGAAAGAGCCGCTGCTTTGTCTCCAGTGTGAAAGCCCCGAGGGCTTTCACACTGGAGCGGTGCGCTGGCAGGACAGGAAAAAAAGTCCTGCCAGCAGCCTCTTTGGAGCGGTGTATACACCGCTCCTTCCCCGCTCCTGCCCATTGAAATCAATGGGAAAGCGCGGCTATACCGCCTCTACAGATGCGCTTTGCATTGGTTTTTAACCATTTCTTGGCCATTAGCAGGGGGTAAAACCGCCCCGCTAGCGGCCGAATACTGACGGTAAAGTGCCGCTTACAATAGCGGCGCTTTACTGCTGCCCCAGTGTGAAAGGGGCTTTAGGCTGCTTTCACACTGCTTTGTTGCAAAAACACGGTGTAGCATCCTCCCAGATGGGCTGCTAGCGAGGATTAGGCAAATGTAGTTCTGGCTATGCTGTAATTTGCAGAGCAGCATGTGATTGCTTTGGTCTGCTCTGGGCTCTGCAGGCTACAAGTTTAATTGCTTCCCCCTGTCTTCTGGATGCTTCCAGAGGAGACTGTCTGAGTCTGAAGGGAGGCATCCAAGTCCCAGGGACACTGAGTACAGACCTGTTAGAGGGATTCTAGTGACGGTTGCTGCTGTTAACCCCAGCTGCACTAGGTTTAAGGCTTGACTGGAACATTGTTAGTGGTTTCCCAGCAGTTTGTCCTGCTGCTCAAAGGATTGTGTTAAGGAGTAGCTGCAAAGGGGAGAGTGTCCCCACAATCCTATTCAGTGTTCTGGAGTATCCCACAGCTTCCCTAAACCCCATTTAAGGTAATCTGCAATAAACTATAGAAAGGCAACCCCTAGACTGGTGTTTGTTTGTTTGTTTTGTGAATGTTGCAGTTTGCTTGGCTACTGCTGCACTGGTAGAAGAACCTGGGACACAACTCAGCAGCCCTTGCAGGGTTAATGCTACCGTGGTAAACGCTTATGCATTTTTGATGCGTTTCTGGTAAAAAAGGACATGTGACTTAAACACGCCGAAAATGCAACTGCGGGTGCTTTTTTTTTTTTTTTTTTTTTTTTTTGTGCATTTCTTCCTCTTTTATTAAAAATTAAAAAAACCCCAAAAATGCAGCATGCAGGACTTTTAAAAATGTAACTTGCCTGAAACTGACTGGTATGAAGAACTCAGTAGAATTTAACGGTCATACATTTTTCTTCTGCTGTTGGTTAGGCAAAAGCAGAAGAAAAACTTACCAGTGTGAAAGAGCCCTAATTGTTTTGCGTGACCACAGCTTGATCACTTTTATTCCTATTACAAGGGATGTAAACATCCCTTGTAATAGGAATATGGCACAATCTGTTTTTTACAGTGAGATACGGGGTCAATAAGACCCCGTATCTCACCTCTAGGCTGGGAAGCCTGAAATAAAAAAATAAATAAATAAATCACGGCTTCCCAGCCGTGGCGGTGCCGTTTTTGAATGCAGAAGCTGGGTGTGATGTCATAAGATCGCGCCCGGCCTCCGAACGATCATAGAGACTCCCGCGACCATCTGGTCTGCCTGAAATCTGTACCGTCACCATCCGGGGCTGGCGGATCGGTTCTCTGACTCACCGATGGAAGTGGTGAGTGGGTAGAAGCACCGGAGGGCGGCGGGGGGGACGTCCCCTCCCACCGCCCGTAAGAACGATCAAGTGGCGGAACAGCCGCTATGATCGTTCTTATGGTGCAGGGAATCGCCGGCTGAAAACGGCAATATCTGAATGATGTCTGTAGCTGCAGGCATCATTCAAATATTGCTGCACAAAGTCAAGGATGTTCCTGAACGTTGTATGGGGGCAAAGTGGTTAAAGCATTTTCTACAGTGCTTGTGATGCGTCATTTGGCCCCCTGTAACACCTGTAATATTTGTCTGATCCTGTCTGGCTATACCTTCCCCCTGTACGCTGACTCCGATATATCAGGGCTGTTAAGCCATGATACCGGAGTCATCCGTAAGTGACTCCGTCATCCTCAGCCTGCTCTGTCGCCTCTGTACTCACTCCTCCTCCCCTCTCTGCCTGTCAGCTTATGACAGTGCCTGCCTCCTCAACTCCTGCTGCTCAAATAACTTAGAGGAGGGCCCGTTAAAAAAAAAAAAAAAAAAAAATTAAAAGTCAGCAGCTACAAATACTGCAGCTGCTGACTTTTAATTGGACACTTACCTGTCCCAGGGTCCAGCGATGCAGGGGATCGAAGCCCCGCTCGCCTCCCCCTCCTTTCGGTGGCGCCGGCATTGCAACTGTGGGCGACGGGCTGTGGCTTCACAGCTGGGCACCCACTGTGCATGCGCGAGCGGCGCCGCGATTGGCCGCTCAGTCACCTGGGACCTGTAATGGGTCCCAGGTGATTGACGAGGGAGGGAGCAGAGCCGAGCCCTTCCTGTGCCGAGGGGGAAGTGATGTCACCAGCCCAGGCACTGAAAGAGGCAGACTATGAGGGACCCCCTAGCAACTGGCATTTAGAGGTGAGTTAAAAAAAAAAAAAAAAAAAAATTCCAAATAATGTGCTGTTTGTGCTAACAGATTGGAATAATGGAGAATGTGCTGTATAACCGCTAAACAACAAAACTATTTAACTTTTTTTTTTTTTTTTTTTTTTTTTTTAAATGAAGTGCTTGAGCAGCAGGTTATGTCCCTGAATGCATCACATCCCCAAATGAGCCCCAGCAGCACACGATGGGCAAAGTTCATTTGATTTCCTAACCTCAACAGTAATTGAGCACATTCTGTGTTTTTCAGTGTCCAGCTGTAAGAGCTATTTAAGGAATTATAGCACGATTTGTCAAATATTTTAAGATACTGTAAAAATGTAATTCTCTTTACATCTACGTTTTATGAGATATCCGTAGATGTTGTGTCTACGTTGTTTGTAAGATTTGTAATTTGTATTTTTCTTGGTGCAAATCAAACAGTAACTAATGTTATTATTTATTTTTTTTAAAGGAACTCCCACAAACCCCAAGGACATTGCAAGGCCTTTTTAGGGGGGTACATGTAGTTGAATGCATGGGGTGTTTGTTATAAGTGTGACTCCCCACATCAAAATTTACATAATTTATATCTAAGATTGAGGAATTTATGCACAGTAGCACTGGAGTAAATGGTGGGTGGTCGCATGCACATTGTGACACATGCCATTTTGAAAGTTCTGTCAGTTTAAGCTTCTTGCTATGGCGACAGGCTCATTTTGAGGTAATTCCTAATACAGACCAGAACCCTCCACATACTGGAAGCCTTTATTCATAGCTTTCCAGCAATCAAACAGAATGCTGCCTAAACAACTGAAACATATTCTAAGGTCTCAAACCAGATTCTTTTATCCCTTACAGGTAAAGCTGGCCATAGATTATTCATTTTTTGCATTCATCAAGTGGGCTGAACAAAATTAAAAACAAATGGATTTCTCCATCCACACAAAAGGAGGACGAAGAAATCCCCACCCCACTGTTCCCCCTGCCACCAGAACATTGTATTCCTGTACACCAGAACGTTGAACACGCTGAGCGGCTGCAGCTATTAGCTGACTAATAAGTGCTCCAACATTTATGTGTGACAGAAGTCGATCTAACAATCCCTGCTGAACTGGACAAATTTTGATCCATCTATGGCCAGCTTAAAGAAAGCTGCTGATTTCCAGATGTGCCTAAATGTTTCTCCAAACGACTACAGCAGAGACCTCAGCTAGTAGATGGTTATATGGTCTCTGTCGCTGGTGTTTGTGGGAATGTGTCTTGGAGCATATTCACTTATAGGGCAGCCCATTCACTTGAATGGCCTGCCCTATACAGGTTAATTGCCCCAGAGAAGCTCCAGGACATTTTTGAGTGGAGCCTGGTGCATTTTTTACAGCAGTTTTCGGTGCATTTGCCACACCTGGGGTGCCTTTATCAAGTATTGACAACACAAGCATGATGCACATTTGCAGCATTTCTGAAATGCATGGCAAAGTACCCCTTTTCTGTGAGGTTTGCCATGCATTTGGAAAATCACAGATATGAATGGAGCCTCATTGTTCTTGTGTAAACGCACTAGTTTAACTTTCAGGCCCCATTCCCACCTATCATAGTGGGAGAACACATTGTTTGGCTTATTTTCCCATGACATGCATAGCACAGCCCATTGATTTCAATGTGCTGCCCTACATGTGGCAAAGTAGCTCGTGGGACATTTTGGTGTGTTGCGGTTTGCTTGCATTTGTCACTTGTTTCACGTGTTTGCTTGTGTGTTTTGGATGCTCTTAATGGTCAAAAGTACGACTAGTTCATTTTAATTATATAAAGATGACCATACACTGTACAAACTCTGTACAATCAGATTGTATAATCTCCTTTAGCTTTACCAAAACAATATAAAATGAGGACACAACATTATCCAATCACTATGTACCCAATCAGGCAGGCCATTGCACTACATAGTTGATAGTAGCTTTAAAGAACATTGTACAATCAGACTGTATAATCTGCCAAATGAACAATTTATGCACGTTGAAGGTAAAAAATAAATAAATCAATGTCTGAGTCTTTAGTGAGAAGAGTGATCAGATTTGCGTGTACCTGTGGAGGTGGGTGTGACTGATCTCCTGGAGTGGGGAAGACAGTGGCATGGTGTGTTTAAAGAGGAAGTAAAACCCTAATGGGTTTTACTTCCTTTGGTGACACCTGCAAATGAAGCCTGCACTGTTCCCGCTGGAGGGTGCATTCATGTTGGCCCCTCTTCCTTTCGGGGCTGCAGACTCCGGCTCTGTGACTGTCCAGAATCGCGTGACGTCACTCCAGCGAGCCGCGGCACTCGCTAGTGAAAAATGGTATGGGGGGGGCGCTTCTTCACAGCACATGCGCTGATGACCTCATCAGCGCAGTACAAAGTAAATGGCGCATGTTTAGGAGATATTTACAGTACCCATAGGTAAGCCTTATTATAGGCTTGCCTATAGGTACAACTTGAAAATAAAGGTTTACAACCTTTTTAATGAGCTGGTGAACTACTTCCTATGCCATACTGGTTTTCCCCAGCCTAAGAGGTGTCAGGCAGTAATGTAGAAGCTCACCTAGGCATCCTCTCTGATCTATGGAAAGTGCTGGAGTGAGATATTATAGAACGCTTTGTTTTTTTGCAAAGGAGGCACATTATTGCTATATTGGTACATAGGGAAGCTGGAATTTAGGGGGACAAAAAGTGACAAAAAAGCTTTAGAAAAACTTGGGTCAGCGACATTTTTGAGTATGTCATCCAGTTCTGGTCACCAGTCCTGATGAAGGATGTGCTTGAATTGGAGAGAGTCCAGAGAAGGGCAACAAAGCTACTTGCCACCCACCCACCGTTAAATGATGGTGGAGCAGTGATACTCTTTCTGGGATAACGTCCTATGACGGCGCCCAGTTTAGTTGCAATCACGGGCACGCCATGTTCATGGGACACGGCACGACCCCAATGTCCAATCACAGTCGATCATATGTAAACAAGAAAGTGATGTTTATCGGATCTCCTCGCCTCACACTGGCAAAGTGTGAGGTGTGGAGAGCTGATCAGCGGCATCCCCTCACAGGGAAGATGTGAAAAGGTAATCGGGCACTGATCATCAGTGCCCTGACTACAATCCAGACCCAGTCTGTGCCCACCAGTGACACCAGTCTGTGCCCCCTTTCAGTGGCCATCAGTGCTGCATAGCATAAATTACACACCTAATTTCTTAACGACCTATTACATTTGTGAAAGCCCTGGAGCACCAGGACAGTGGAGTTACCCACAAAATGACCCCGTTTTGGAAAGCAAACACCCCGTCTATTCTATGAGGCATAATGAGTCTTTTGAACGTTCATTTTTTTTTTTTTTTTTTCCACAAGTCTTCGGAAAATGTGGAAAGAAAGTTAAAACGTATTTTTATTTACACAAAGTGGTCAGTTTTTTTATGAGATATTTCTAAGTCAAAGCATGTATATAGCAAAAATGATACCCGAAAACATTCTGCTACTCCTCCTGAGTATGGCGATACCACATGTGAGACTTTTACATAGCCTGGCCACAGAGGTCCAACATGCAGGGAGCACTGTCAGGTGTTCTTGGAACATAAATTACACCTCTAATTTCCTAATGACCTATTACACTTTTGAAGGCCCTGGAGCACCAGGACAATGGAATTACCCACAAAATGACCCCATTTTGGAAAAACACCCCAATGTATATGCTATGAGGCATTATGAGTCTTTTGAACGGTTAATTTTTTTTTACACAAGTCTTCAGAAAACGTGGAAAGAAAATGAGAATTTTTTTTTTTTTTACACAAAGTTGTCAATTTATAAGATATTTCTAACGCATAGCATGTATATAGCAAAAAATACACCCCAAAACACATTCTGCTACTCCTCCTCCTGAGTATGGCGATACCACATGTGTGAGACTTTTACACAGCCTGGCTACATACAGAGGCTCAACATTGAAGTAGTACCTTCAGGCGCTCTAGGTGCATAAATTACACATCTCATTTCATTCCTACCTATCACACTTTTGAAGGTCCTTGAGCACCAGGTAAGTGGAATTCCCCACAAAATGACCCCATTTTGGAAAGCAAACACCCCAACGTGTATTCTATGAGGCATAGGCTGCAGATAGGTACTCGGATGGACTGTGACGGGTACTTGGATGCTCAGCCTGTGACAGGTACTCGGATGGACGGTGACAGGTACTCAGATAAACTGTGACTGGTACTCGGATGGCCTGTGACTGGTACTTGGGTACTCGGATGGCCTGTGACGGGTACTCGGATGGCCTGTGACTGGTACTTGGGTACTCGGACTGTGACAGGTACTCGGATGGGCTGTGACGGGTACTCGGATGGGCTGTGACAGGTACTCGGATGGGCTGTGACAGGTACTCGGATGGGCTGTGACAGGTACTCGGGTACTCGGATGAACTGTGACAGTAATATAGAAAAGATCAGGTGTACGTGGGTTCACTGGAACCCGTCTGCGTGCCCTTAGGAGTATGGGGAGAAATGTATAAATGAGGTATGATTCCAGCAGGCCCAATTCACAGTTACCTAGTAGGTGAGGTTGAAAAAAGACACAAGTCCAAGTCCAACCTATGCTGCTGGACTGGACATTGGTTGCGGACACACTCTGACTTTTCTGCCCTTCAAGCTCTAACTTTTTCTGCCTCGCTCTGCTCTTCTCGTTCATTCATTTCTCCATCCCTGTACAACCCCTTCTTCTTTCTTTTTTTTTTTTTAATTTTGTTTTCCCTCTATCCCTTGGTTTTTATGTACACTATTTTTCTTTTGCCCGGAGAAGGAAAATGGTCGGTGCTTGTTTTTCAGTCACTTGCTTTACAATGAAGAATTGGTTACTAATTAATGGCAGGACCTTTTTATTGTGAGATCTGTGAAATGATTGCATATGTACCTGATCCTCTTGTGAACTACATGTATGTTCCCATTTTAATGCTGACTATGAATCCTTCACCTGGCTAGTTCTAAAAAAAACTTAAAGTGGTTGTTAACCTACTTCTATAAAATCATCTTATTCCCTCTGTACCTTAATAAGATGTGTCTCTGTGCCTTTGTTCTGTAAAAAATCTGCTGATCTGTACTGATATAAGTTGTGCTCCGGGCGCATAGCTGATTCCTCTCCTCTTCCTCTTTCCGGCTCACAACTGCACTATGTGGGGCTGAGCCGTCCCGCTGATGTCAGTGGGGAGGAGGGGGAGAGAAGAGACAGAGCTGACAATCAGCTGAGCGCCTGGAGCCGCGCTCATACAAGGTACAGATCAGCAGATTTTTTACATTAAACAGGCACAGCGACACATATTAAGGTACAGAGGGGATAAGATTATTTTATAGCAGATAGGGGTGGGACACAGAGGACACAGGGAGACCTGCGGCTGATGGCATCACACAAACACCACGGTATCAGGGACTTGGTAGCCATGATTATCGTGGTCTGTTTGCAGGTGGGAAGGTATAGCCAGGATCAGCAAGGTTTTGGGGGGTATACAGGGGGCCAAATGACACAGCACAAGCATTGTGCTGTATAACATGCTTTAAAGGGGGCGGTATCTGGGGATCTGGGTTTTTTTTATTGGTTTAACAAATGCTTTAAATACTTAAAAAAAAAAAAAAAAATATATATATATATATATATATATATATATATATATATATATATATATATATATATATATATATATATATATATATATATATATATATATATATATATATATATATATATATATATATATATATATATAAATAATTAAATCATTATCTCAAAGAATTGAATTTTAAAAGGCGACCAAATATCCTTTTAGAATTAAAATACCAGTATTCTTTGCAGCTAAAATAAAAGCTACAGCATTTTCTAATTGCATAACATATTAAACACATGTGTTGATTCTTTCGATAAACAACACATATGAGTTATATCAAAATACAAATCCAATGGCATCCTCCTTAGCTGATTATGGACCTACAACCTAAGCATTTGATTGCTGGCCCATTCAGCTAGGAAATCCAACACGTTTCGAAATTACTATGCAAATTCACTTCGGGGATATGATACCATTCTGGACTATAAACAAAAATATTCACCAAGTCCATCCAATTCTTTGAAAAAAAATTTAAATAACGTTCCAATTATTACATACATATGGCACGCCTACTTTATAACTCATATTTTATAACTCTAGGCAGCACAATATAATTTACAAACTTCCTTCTAAATATAGAAAAAACTAATATTGAGCTAATAAATAAAAGCGCTGTGTGAGGTTTAGGGGCTCATTCACGTAGCAACTATAGGGATGCAGCGGCTGTACAAACACAACTGCAGGTCCTAATTTGACAGGTGTGTGGGTGCAGGTGAACGGCCCTGAACACAGTGTGCCTGCGGCTGTGTTGGTACAGCCTCTGAATCCATGGTAAACAGGTAGCTCAAGCCACACAAACAAAACACTCATTCACACTGTATGAGAACTTTACATTTTTGAGACAAAGGGACTGGAGACATACAGTCAGGTTCATAAATATTGGGACATCAACACAATTCTAATCTTTTTAGCTCTGTAAACCACCACAATGGATTTGAAATGAAACAATTAAAGTAATGCTTTAACTGCAGACTTTCAGCTTTAATTTGAGGGTATTTACATCCAAATCAGGTGAACGGTGTAGGAATTACAACAGTTTGTATATGTGCCTCCCACTTTTTAAGGGACCAAAAGTAATGGGACAATTGGCTGCTCAGCTGTTCCATGGCCAGGTGTGTGTTATTGCCTCATTATCCCATTTACAAGGAGCAGATAAAAGGTCCAGAGTTCATTTCAAGTGTGCTATTTGCATTTGGAATCTGTTGCTGTCAACTCTCAATATGAGATCCAAAGAGCTGTCACTATCAGTGAAGCAAGCCATCATTGGCTGAAAAAACAAAACAAACCCATCAGAGATGGCAAAAACATTAGGTGTTGGCCAATCAACTGTTTGGAACATCCTTAAAAAGAGAGAACGCACTAGTGAGCTCAGCAACACCAAAAGACCCGGAAGACCACGGAAAATAACTGTGGTGGATGACCGAAGAATTCTTTCCCTGATGAAGAAAACACCCTTCACAACAGTTGGCCAGATTAAGAACACTCTCCGGGAGGTAGGTGTATGTGTGTCAAAGTCAACAATCAAGAGAAGACTTCACCAGAGTGAATACAGAGGGTTTACCACAAGATGTAAACCATTGGTGAGCCTCAAACAGGAAGGCCAGATTAGAGTTTGCCAAACAACATCTAAAAAAAGCCTTCACAGTTCTGGAACAGCATCCTATGGATGGATGAGACCAAGATCAACTTGTACCAGAGTGATGGGAAGAGAAGAGTATGGAGAAGGAAAGGAACTGCTCATGATCCAAAGCATACCACCTCATCAGTGAAGCATGGTGGTGGTCGTGTCATGGTGTGGGCATGTATGGCTGCCAATGGAACTGGTTCTCTTGTATTTATTATGTGACTGCTGACAAAAGCAGCACGATAAATTCTGAAGTGTTTCGGGCAATATCTGCTCATATTCAGCAAAATCCTTCAGAACTCATTGGGCGGCGCTTCACAGTGCAGATGGACAATGACCCGAAGCATACTGCGAAAGTAACCAAGAGTTTTTTTAAGGGAACGTGGAATGTATATGCAATGGCCAAGTCAATCACCTGACCTGAATCCGATTGAGCATGCATTTCACTTGCTGAAGACAAAACTTAAGGGCAAATGCCCCAAGAACAAACAGAAACTGAAGACAGTTGCAGTAGAGACCTGGCAGAGCATCACCA
The DNA here is from genome assembly GCF_042186555.1 of Aquarana catesbeiana. Taxonomy (NCBI): domain Eukaryota; kingdom Metazoa; phylum Chordata; class Amphibia; order Anura; family Ranidae; genus Aquarana; species Aquarana catesbeiana. Next base: position 116,168,108 of record NC_133330.1, on the reverse strand, counting down.
GGGATGAAACCCAGCGTCTGGTGAGGTCTATGCGTTCCAGGCTTCAGGCTGTAATTGACTGCAAAGGATTTGCAACCAAGTATTAAAAAGTGAAAGTTTGCTGGATGATTGTTAATCTGTCCCTTAAAAAGTGGGAGGCACATATACAAACTGTTATACCTACACCATTCACCTGATTTGGATGTAAATACCCTCAAATTAAAGCTGAAAGTCTGCAGTTAAAGCGCATCTTGTTCGTTTCATTTCAAATCCATTGTGGTGTATAGAGCCAAAAAGATTAGAATTGTCGATGTCCCAATATTTATGGACCTGACTGTATTTCCCCAATCCTTTCTCTGCAGCATCAGCTGCACTGGAGATGAATGAACAGGGAGCACTCTATACGGAAGCACCTGTTCATTCACAAACTGCAGCATACTAAAGAGTTTACTAAAAAGTAAGGGGCCAGAAAATTATATATTTACTGGCCTCTTCCCGAAACATCCCCTGTGCCCGCAGCAGCTGGCGAGAGGGAGAGGAAAACTGGCAGTGCTGGGGGGGCGTGAGGAACACCGCAGGGGGGGGGTGGGGCGGACAGCAGGGGGACAAGATTGTTTCTGTCCAAATTATTTTACTCCCGCTACCCGGGCCCCACTGTTGAACTGGTGGGGATAGGGCCATGTACAGAAGGACTGGTGGTACCTCCTTATCGGCGGACCTGTGTGGTTTTAAAGTCTTAAGTGACCCAAATACACATTTACATGTGATTTAGTGGTAATCTAAAAACATTATTATATAAAACTATATATTTTCTCAAAGCAAAGGCCGGGGGGGGGGGGGCGGGGCAGGCAATGTAAGAAGCTGTTGTCATTTTTTTTGTCACACGATATTTGCGTAGTGAAATTTTGCAAATTTTTGGGTAAAAATTCCCTTTAGTAAGTTTAAGTGCACACAAACAGTTTAATACCCTATTGTTTGGTAAAATAAAAGATGCTGTTATGCTGAGTGAATAGATATGTAACATGTCAAGCTTTATAACTGTGTGCGCTGTGGAATGGCAACAAACTACTGTGGTTGTAAACCCCCCAAAAATCTAAATTAAACTGAACATTGTATCTAAGGGCACTTTCACACTGGGGCAAGGGGGCGTCGGGGGTAAAGCTTTACCGTCATATAACAGTGCTTTTCGGCCGCTAGCGGGGGGCTTTTAACCCCCGCTAGCGGCTGAAAAAGGGTTAAAAGCGCTGCTACCGAAGCGCTTGGAGGGTACTTCGACAGTGCTGGCCATTGATTTTAATGGCAGGGGTGTTTTAGATGCGGTGTATACACTGCTCCCGCAACACCCCAAAGATGCTGGTTTCGGGATTTTTTTTCCCGTCCTGCAAGTGCACTGCTCTAGTATGAAAGCACTCTGGCTTTCACACTGGGGTGGCAGGGGAGGCGTTTTTCAGGCACCATTTTTAGCCCTTTAGCTCCTGAAAAATGCCTCAGTGTGAAAGTAGCCCAAGTCAGCAAGGGAGCAGAAATCTATTGTTGTCTCTGTCCGGGAAGCGCCTCCTGTAATCTGCAATCCTCCCTGCTTTTGTACGGTAAAAAAAAAAAATTGACGCCTGAAAAATAAAGGTGTCGAACCCCCCCATCCTTTTCTCCTTTGAGTGGCAGGCTTAACGACTTCAGCCACCATGCACGTTAAGTCATGCTAGGGAGAATGCTAGGGGTGTGTACAGCTGGGAGGGGAGTCTAGTGATATCACACCTCCCGAGCTCCAGGCCGTGCACACTCCCACGGATCGGGAGATATTCAGCCGGCTGAACGTGGCAAAGGCATAAAAAATTCTGAAGAATGCATATTGTGCTTGTTATGCTCATTCTACAAACTAAGCAGATGTGAATGTTTGATATTTGTTAGACATGGGGTTTACAACCACTTTATAAACTGGTAACCTGCAAAGGCTTTTAAAGCATTTTAGAGTTACATAGGAGCTCTGGTTCTCAAATTATTGCTCTCACTCTGACCTTTGCAGTGATATCTCACATTTTGCACGGGAGCACAGGGGTACAGGGACACTTTAATTTATTTAAATGAATTTTATTATTTTTTTCTCCCTTCGTCTTTCAGGACAGCACCTGGAGAGAGCGCAGCTCCACCCACTTTCCCAGGAAACACTGCAGTCAGTTTTCTTTAAAGACCGGACGCTTCCACCATGGCCTCAGTTGTAGTGTTTCCTCCTCCATGGTGGAAGAGCTGCAGGGAACCAGGGGTGTGCTACGCTTTCTCCAGGTGGGGAGAGTATGTGGCATACCGGTAGTTTTTTCTCTCAAGACAGCCCAGCATCCTCCCTCACGTGCGGTGGATACTCCGGCATCCCCTCCTCTTCATGCTCGGTGAGAGCCAGGCTGCTGGTAGATTCCGCTCCTATAGACCGGCGGCATGGCTAGGGAGAAACTAACGGCGTCTCCTACATCCCCAGAGCCTCATGCCTTCCGGGTTCCGATGACGAGCACATCATTCCGGCCGGGGGCGGGTCTTCTAGCAGCGCAACGCAGCTTCCGGTTCCGGCCGCTAGAACACAGGAGGAGGGGGCGGTCTAGTGGCTGACGCAATTTCTGGCCCTCGCAGCAATGAGCGGCCCGGGAAAATCAAAGCACAGTGCGCCGTTGTAGTCCTGGCAGCGATGGAGGACGATCAAACGGCAGTAGCAGGAGCCACACCATTCAGCCAGGCCCATGTAAGCAGGGACAGTGGTCTGTCTCCTTTACTGTATGGGCACTTATTTATTTTTATGTCCCTTCCTATAAATTCAATGGGGGAATTTGGAAGCCTGCAAATCACTCTTCCTGTGTATTACAAACAGGAAAATTGATTATTCGCTTTGAAGTGGATCTGTGGGGGGATTCACTGGCTGTGGTAGCAAAGGCACAGGGGTTAAAGTGTTGACTCCTCCTTTTTTTTGTACAGCATGTTTATCTATGTTTATCTATGTTTAGACTATGATTTAGATACAAATGGGTATTTTTTTTTTTTTTTTTTGGTGCATTTTAGAAAGCTAAAGAAAAGACCAAACATTCCTCCCCTCCTGCTAAAAGCAGATGTCCGTCATGTAAAAATGCACTTAGAGTCCTGGACCAAGATATTATGCAGGTCCTGTATTGCAGATATAGTTAAGGAGGAAACCACTTCTGCTACTCCTGCAAGTCAACAAGGAGAATTACTAAGCTCCTTCCGGAAGGAACTGGCGGACACCTTTTGAGTCATTCCGGTCCTATCTGGATAAACGCCCAGCTGCAAGTGGCAGTACGGTACCCCGTTCTCATTCATCTGTTTCTGCATCCAGAGGGGGCAGTGACTCCTAGTATGAAGAGCGTAGTGTTTTCCCAAACTCTGAAGAAGTGGAAGAAGAGAAAGATTTCTTCTCCTTCTCTGTACAAATTATCCCTAGAGGAGGTGGATGATCTTCTAAAAACTATCCACACTACCCTTAACATCAGAGGATAAAACCCAGTTGTTTTTACATAAGATGTTTCAAGGCTTGGGAGAGGAAAAACAGTTTTCCCAGTGCATAAGTTTATATCGGAAACTATAAAAAGAGAATGGAAGGACCCAGACAGAGCCCCTTTCTTTTCAAGATCCCTCAAACAGAGATTTCCTTTTGAAGAGGATAGCTCGCAAGTCTGAAACAAAAAAACCAAAGCTTGATGCAGCTTTTTCCCAAGTATCAAGGAACACTGACCTTGCGTTTTGAGGATATGGGTATCCTAAAAGATACCATAGATAAGAGGGCGGACTCCCTATTAACCCCTTCCCGCCGACCGTACGCAGATATGCGTACTCGGCTTTCCGGGGTTATACCGGGATGATGCCCGCAGCTGCAGGCATCATCCCGGTACCGTTGTTTACAGCGGGCGATCGGCTACCCGAGTATAACAACCGATGCGGCTAAAAGCCGCTAAGTTGTTATACCGGAGGAGCGGGAGGGGACATCCCCCCCCCCCCCCGCCTCCCGCCGCTGTTACCGGGCCTCCCCTGCGAACGGGAGGCCCGGTGTCTGATCGTGTGCCTTCGGCGGCTTGGGGCGGGCTGGAACGAAGCTGTGGGCGGCTTCGTTCCAGCCTTCTCATTGTAAATGCGGAAGCGACGTCATGACGTCACTTCCCGTTTACTCGGCTGCCAATGGCGCCGAATTTAAAAAAGTACACAGTATTCAGAATCGCCGTTTTCGGCGATCTGAATACTTTGAAGTGCAGAGGAGGGATCGGTGTCTTTTAGACCCCCGATCCCTCCATAAAGAGTACCTGTCACCACCTATTACTGTCATAAGGGATGTTTACATTCCTTGTGACAGCAATAAAAGTAAAAAAAAAATTTTTTTTTAAAACACAATTTATAAAGTAAAAAAATAAATAAAATAAACGGTGTTCAAATTACACATGTGAGGTATCGCTGCGATCGTCAGAGCGGGAGCAATAATTCTAGCCCTAGACCTCCTCTGTAACTCAAACATGGTAACCGTAAAAAATTTTTAAAGCGTCGCCTATGGAAATTCATAGGTACAGTAGTTTGTCGCCATTCCACGAGTGCATGTAATTATAAAGGGTGACCTTTATCTATATCTATTTACTCGGCGTAACATCTTTCACATTATACAAAAAAATTGGGGTAACTTTACTGTTTGGATTTTTTAAAATTCATGAAAGTGTCCCTTTTCCAAAAATTTGCGTTTAAAACACCGCTGCACAAATACCGTGTGATTAAAAAATATTGCAACAATCTCCATTTTATTCTCTAGATTCTCTGCTAAAAAAATACATATAATGTTTGGGAACTCTAAGTAATTTTCTAGCAAAAAATACGGATTTTAACTTGTAAACACCAAATTTCAAAAATAGGCTTATTATTGAAAGGGTTAAAGAAAGCATGGGGTTCAACCCTAGCAAATTTGAAGCCAGCCATGGCCTCAACGGTGGTAGCCAGGAACTTGGAACACTGGCTGGAGCAGTTGAAAGCCCATATTGAGGCAGGAACTCCTCGATCCCGGTACTGCTAAAAACAGTGGGGTACATAAATGCTTCAGCTGAATCAGTTAGAATGTCAGCCAGATCCTCAGCTTTAAATTCAACTCGTAGAGCTTTATGGGTCAAGACATGGATCGGGGATACAGCCTCAAAAACCAAATTATACGGTCTACCCTTTGAGGGAGATCTGGTATTTGGCCCGAGTCTTGAAGCCATACAGTCTCAGAGAGGGAGGGGCAAGTCAGGAGTACTATTTCGCCCCCCTACCACAAATACAAAAACCCAGTGACTGTCCTCCGGCTGTGGGAGCAAGGTTACAAACCTTCTTTTCACAGTGGAAGACGATAACAGACAGTCCGTTTATCCTCAAAACAATAATAGAGGGTTACAGACTGGAATTTTCTCAACCCCCACCTGTGTGTTTTTACGTAACCCAAGCTCCCTGAGACCGAGAGAAATCTGTAGCAATTACATCAATCCTACAGGAATTGATTCAACAGAAGGTGATCATGAATGTGCCTCCCAAAGAAGTAGAACAGGGGTGCTATTCACACATTTCTCGTAAAGAAACCTTCAGGCAAATTCAGATTATTTCTGAACCTGAAGATTCTCAACAGATCTATCAGGTACAAGAAATTCAAAATGGACACTATCTTTTCAGTAAAGGGTCTCCTGACCCCAAACTGTTTTATGGCATCCATAGACCGGAGAGATGCATATCTTCATGTGCCTATAGCACCAGCATCCCAAAAGCACCTAAGGTTTGCAATCAAAGGGGGGACTCAATCCTACATCTCCAGTTCAGAGCACTTCCCTTCAGGCTCTCATCCTCTCCGAGGATATTCCCAAAGATCTTAGCAGAGGCCTTAGCCCCACTCAGAATAGAGGGAATATCGATTGTCCCATATTTAGACGGTCTTCTAATATTTGCCAAGACAAGGGATCTATTAGAGAAGGATCTGGAAAGGACAAAGACACTTGGAGAGTCTCGGCTGGATAATTAACAAGGAAAGATCAAACATGATTCCATCACAGACAATAAAATTCCTGGGTTATACTATCGATTCCATTCAGGAGAGAATCTTTCTCCCCAAGGAAAAGATAGAGAAGCTTCAGAATGCGGTAAAAAAAGACCCAGACAAACCTGCTAGTCTCCATCAGTGCAGCTATGTCAGTCTTAGGGCTCCTCACTGCAGCTATACCAGCAGTGTATTGGACACATTTACATGCAAGGGATCTCCAGCAGGCAATCCCAAGGAATTGGCCCTATGGAGAGTCCCTGGAAAAGTTGAAAAAAATGCCTCAGAGGAAGCTATGGTGGTGGAGTCACTCAAAGCTGGACAGGGGCCTGCTCTGGTGTTTTCCCTTGGAAAGGAGGTTGACAACAGATGCAAGTTCTTGGGGTTGGGGTGCCCACCTGGATGGACAGATGGCTCAGGGGAATTGGACAAACAGGGAAGCCAGGAGATCCTCCAGTTGGAGGGAATTAAGGGCTATTCTCCTAGGACTATGGGCCTTCGAGAAACTAGTCCAGGGTCACCACGTCCAAGTTTTGTCGGACAACGCCACAGCAGTGGCATATATAACAAGGCAAGAGAAGCAGGGCCCTGCTATCCTCGTCCCTTCAGATTCTATCCTGGGCAGAAGACAACCTGAGGTCCCTAAGAGCAGTGCACCTGAAGGGAGAACCTAGTAGCAGACTTTCTGAGCAGAGGAAGGATACTAGAAACAGAGTGGAATCTGAACACAGAAATATTCCAAAAACTAATAGAAAAATGGGGAGCTCCTCAAATAGATCTATTCACATTCCAGAAAAATACAAAGGTAAAGGCCTATTTCTCACTAAACAGGCAAGATCAAGCGAGAGGATTGGATGTGCTAGCACAACCGTGGAACTTCTACTTGTGCTATGCCTTTTTACCCCCTTTCAGATCCCTTTGGTTTTAAAGAAACTACAAAAAGAGGCCACGAGTATGATCCTGGTTGGCTCCCTTTTGGCCCAAAAAGGTTTGGTTTGCAACTGTACAGAGGATGGCGGTAGAACCTTATTGTGTTCTTCCACTGCGGAGAGATCTCCTAACCCAGGGACCCCTTCATCCTCCAAATATCAAGCACCTCAAGCTGATAGGGTGGTTACTGAGGAGCAGATCTTAAAGAAAAGGTTTTTTCAGATAAACTAGTCTCTACCCTTTTAAGTAGCCGAAAGGAGGTTACCAGAGCTATTTAGTTTAAGACGTGGAAGCGGTTTAATTCCTGGTGCATGGCTAAGAAGCTCTCACCACAGGAAATGCTTTCAGTCTTAGAGTTCCTCCATGAAGGAATGGAGATGGGGTTGGCAGCTAATACCCTGAAGGTACAAGTAGCTGCATTATCGGTTTTCCTTGAGAGACCGCTATCTAAGGAGCCGCTTATTAGATTTTTTTTTTTAAGGCATTGGCCAGAGCTAGGCCAATACCCTTTAAATTTTTTCCAAAATGGGACTTATCGGTTCTACAAGGTTTAATCGAAAGACCTTTTGGAAGCAACAATCAAATTTATGGTCGCTAAAACTAGTCCTGTTAGTAGCAGTTACATCAGCTAGAAGAGTAAGTGAGTTGCAAGCTCTATCCATAAAGGAACCTTTTTGTTATAGATTTCCAGACCGGGTAGTGCTAAAAACTGACCCGGGTTTTCTGCCATCAGTGAAGCCTATAGAGCTTCAGGGGCAGATCCCCCCCCTACAGGGGTAGTGGCCCATTCAACAAGGGCAGTAGCAACGTCCTGGGCGGAAAGAGCAGGGGCTTCTCCGGGTCAGATCTGTAAAGCGGCCACGTGGACAAGTTTCTCCACCTTCACCCGCCACTACAGGTTGGACTTGCTATCAGCATCGGAACAATCGTTCGGCAGGGAAGTCCTGCAGGCGGTGGTCCCACCCTAGAGTAAGTACTCTCTCATCATCTCCAGGTGCTGTCCTGAAAGACGAAGGGAGAAAACCCTAGTTAGACGTAACGGTATTTCTAAGAGTCTTTCAGGACAGCGCCAATGACCCGCCCTAATAGTATTACAGAATGTGGTGTTATTGCTATGTTCTACTTATCTAATTTCAGCATGGCTGGAGGTACTCTATGAACAACTGAGGCCATGGTGGAAGCTGACTGCAGTGTTTCCTGGGAAAGTGGGTGGAGCTGCGCTCTTTCCTGGTGCTGTCCTAAAAGACTTGTAGAAATACCGTTACCGGTAAGTCTAACTAGGGGTTTTTTTTTTTTTTTGATCAGCTTATTGCTATGAGCAACATCCCTTATGATGGCAAAAAGCATGACAGGTCCTCTTTTTATGCTGAGGTCTAGGGTCTATTAGACCTCAGGTCTCCTCTGCCCTCCAAAAAGCATGCGATCAAACAGAGATCTATTAGGTGCTTTCAACCAACTGAAACCGGAGGTGACAAAATGCTAGTCGCTTTGGGTTTCATAGACTATAGAGATGATCTGGGAACTTCTGTTCCTCCCTCATCTCTATGGTAAGTCGGAGGAATTGCTGGCTTCAGTCCTGTGCTCCCTGGTGGAACCGGGAGAGCCTGGGAAAGCAGGGGAAGGCAGCGGGTGGGGGAACCACCACATGTTCATGCGACAAATTTTTACTGAATACCTTGGACTGTCTACGTTCCAAAAAGATATCATTTGAGGGGGGGGGGGGTTTATTTGTGCTGTCCTGGCATTTTAGGATCTCAAGCAATGAGATAGGCAGGCAGTCAGTATATTATTATTATTATTATTATTATTATTATTATTATTATTATTATTATTATTATTCAGGATTTATATAGCGCCAACAGTTTACACAGCGCTTTACAATATAAAAGGGAGGCAATACAGTTATAATGCAAGAGGATTAAGAGGGCCCTGCTCAGAAGCGATTACAATCTAATAGGTGCACGTGGAACAAAAGGTCGTAACTATTGGGAATGAGCTGATGGAAGTGGTAAAAGATTAGCTGGAGGCGTGATAGACTTCCCTGAAGAGATGCTTTTTCAGGGATTAACTGAAGGCAGCTAGCGTAGGAGATAGCCGGACAGGTTGAGGTAGAGAATTCCAGAGGATGGGAGAGGCTCTGGAGAAATCCTGGAGACGAGCAAGGGAGGAGGAGACAGGGGAGCTTGAGAGTAGGAGGTCTTCAGAGGAGCAGAAAGGACGGTTTAAGTGATATTTGGAGACAGGATTGGTGATGTAGCTCGGGGCAAAGTTGTGAATGGCTTTGTATTTTGTGGTTAGTATTTTGAATTTAATTTGCTGGGCGATCAGGTGCCAGTGTAGGGATTGGCAGAGAGGGGTGGCTTTTGACAACGATTGGATTTGGGGCTAAAAGGCAGGGTCAGAGTCTAGGATTACACCTAGTACCCTGGCATGTGGTTGGGGGGAGTTGATAGATGTATTAATTTTAATGGAAAAATCATGGATGGGAGCACGGGGGCGGGAGGGGATTATTACCACCTCAGTTTTATTTAGTTTATTTCATTTAGATTTAGTTTAAGGAAGTGGTGTGACATCCATTATATGTCAGTAATGCGAGAGGAGACTGAAGGAGAGGTGAGAAGTTGACAGTTTTGGGTGTCATTGGTGTATAGATGGTATTGGAAGCTGTGGGCGGTTATGAGGTGACTAAAGAAGGATGTGAAGAGAAGGATTCCAAGAACACAGCCTTAGAGGGGGGCCCCCACAGTAAGGGACAATGGAGAGGAGGAGACAGTTGTAGGTAACACTGAGAGTGCTGTGACAGGTAGGAGGAGAACCAGGATAGAGCAGAATCTTGGAGGCCAAGGGGACAGAGTTTGAGAAGGAGCAGGTGGTCAAGAGCATCAAAGGCCACAGAGCAGTCAAGTAGGAGTATGGAGTAGTGGCCATTGGTTTTAGCAGTTAGTAAATCATTCGTGAGTTTTAGTAAGGCAGTTCCTGTGGAGTGCTGCGAACGAAAGCCAGACTGTAAGGGGTCAAGAAGGTTATTTTCACTAAGGTAGGAGCGAAGATGGTTGTAGACTAAGCGTTCTAGAAGTTTAGAGGTCCATGATAGCAATGACATGGGTCTTAAGTTGTTCAGGTTGGTGGGGTCCAGTGAGGGCTTTTTAAGTATTGGAGTGATCTGCGCATGTTTTAGAGGGAAGAGGAAAATGCCACTAGAGAGGGAGAAATTGAAGATGTGAGTGAGAGCATACGATAGAGGGTGACCGTAGTAGGGAACAGGATCCAGGGGACAGTTGCTTAAGTGGGCATCTGAGAAAAGTTTATACAGGATTTATATAGCGCCAACAGTTTACGCAGCGCTTTACAACTTTTCTAAGTTATCGTAATAAATGTAGAAGAATATATTTCGGAACAGTACCCTTCTTCTTTTTTTTTTTTTTTTTTTTGTGCAAATCCAGTTTATTTATTTTTGTATATTTTCTTATTTTTAATATTTTTCTTATTCTTTAATTACTATTTTATTTTATCTTTTTTTTTTTTCATTTAAACTTTATTGCTATCACACAGGAGAAAACAATTCCCTGTGTGATAGCAATTGGAGGTGACAGGTTCTCTTTATTGACCCTGTCACCTCCAAAACAGGAGTCCTAGCACTGTGCTAGATTTCCTGTCACAGCTGAGGGGAGGAGCACAGCTCTCCCCTCACTGTTTACATGGCAGGGACAGGCGACAGCAGAGAGAGGGAAGCTGATGTGTGATGGCACAGCAGGGAGATGGATGGATGGTGAAAGCAGCAGTGTCTGCGATCCAAGTCCAGGCAGGCCGGCCAGCTACGGTGCACCTCCGCAGGGCAGCGGCGCAGGAAAGACCGGGGAGCCTGGCGGCTTAGGCCGGACAAGGCCGCGGCCACGACGGGCAGTTTTAGTGGCTTGGCAGGCCACCGGACCGTACCAGGCCTATGGATGGGCAGGCAGGATGACGAGGGGGCCCCGCAGCCAGGCCAGGAACAGCTCACTCCTGCAAGGTGAGGAAGATTCGGCCGGCAGTGACGTCATTTGGGCCCCGTTCGTAAGTAGGAGTTGTTCCCAACTCGGATGTTCGTGAGTCGTGGACCCCCTGTATAAGACGAGGGTGAGAAATGCAGCAGCTACTGTAAGTGGTAAAGAGGGTCAACCATGTCCATCTGCAGCTGCATGCCTTCCTGTGCATTTGTCTCTGTGTCCTGTGCATGCCTCCGTGTGCCGCTCTGCACCGATCAGCGTGTGATAATATTTGGCGGCCATTCCACTGTTCAAAAGAAGTGCCTCCTCCTCGTCTATGATAGGCTGACTGCTGGGAAATGAAGTGTTCTGCCTATCACGGACATTCTCTCATCCTCATTCCACAGACGAGGATGAGAGAATGTCCGTGATGGGCTGTACACTGACTGTTGGGAAATGGAGTATTCTGCCTATCACAGACAAGGAGGAGGCACGGCTTTTGAACAGTGGAATGGCCGCCTAATGGTATTATCACACACTGGCCGCCGTCTGTCTGCATGACACGCTGATCATGTAGGCAGACGGCGGTGACTCGAGTATAAGTCGAGGGGGGCACTTTTAGCCTAAAATAAAAGGCTGAAAATCTCGACTTGTACTCGAGTATATACGGTATTTGCTTTAAAACCACAAATAAAGTTTTTTTTTTTTTTCTCAACAACATTTTTGGCCGTCTTTCGGTTTATATAGCAAAAAGTAAAAAAACCCAGATCAAATAACCGAAAAGCTCTATCTGCCTCAAATTATAGAAATTCAATTTGGGTACAGTGTTGCATGTCTGAGTAATTGTCATTCAAAGTATGAGAGTGCTGAATAATGGCCTGGAAGGGGGTGAGAGTGTCCGGGCTTAAAGCAGAGTTCCACTCAAAAGTGTAACTTCCGCTTATCCGTCTGCCCCCCCACCCCCCCACCCCTCCGGTGTCACATTTGGCACATTTCAGGGGGAGGGGAAAACGGGTATCTGTTTTTGACAGGTACCGTTCCCCACTTCCGGGAGACTTGGCCCCCCACTCCTTCCTCCATCACCGGACCAATTAGAAAGCGCAGAATGCTTCACACATGCGTAGTAAGGAACCGGCTGTGAAGCCGAAAGTCTTCACTGCCGGGTTCCCTTACCAGGAGTGGCGGCGGCTGCACCCGACAGCCGACCTGAAGATTGGCTGGGGTGCTAACATCGCAGACTCCCTGGACAGGTAAGTGTTCATATATTAAGTCAGCAGCTGCCATATTTATAGCTGCTGACTTTTAATTTTTCGTGGGGGGGGGGGCTGGACCTTCTCTTTAAGGTGATAAAAGCAAATGCAGGTGACAAATGTAACAGTATGCATTGAATTACACATTGTTACAAAACGGTGACTACCAGAAGATTTTTCTGGCTTTCAGGTATTTGCAAGGTTCCCTAATTTGAAGCTTAATTCCAGGAAAACCAATATACATTGTTGAAATACATGTGTGTAGTGTTTTATGTGCCAAATGGTTTGTTGTGTATCAGCAATCCTTCTGAAGACATTGTGATCTTTCTTTAGAATACATTAGTTAACCACTTCAGTCCCGGAAGGATTTACCCCCTTAATGACCAGGCCATTTTTTGCAATACGGCACTGCGTCGATTTAACTAATAAATGAGGGGTCATGCGACATTGTACCCAAACAAAATTAACCCCCCCCCCCCCCAAAAAAGAAAAAATTTACACCCTTAGAAAGCCTGAAGGCGGTGCTTGGTTTTTGGTGTCCCGTACACGGCTAGGCTCCCAAAAAGTTGCACACATGTGGTATCCCCGAACTCGGGAGAAGCAACAGAATGTATTTTGGGGTGTAATTTTACATATTCCCATGGCATGTTTGAGCAATATATCATTTAGTGACAACTTTGTGCAAAAAAGTGTCTTTTTCCCAAAATTTGCGTCACAATAATAAAATATTCCATGGACTCGACATGCCTCTCAGCAAATAGCTTGGGGTGTCTACAACATTTAGAAGCTTATGTCACACATCGCCCACTCTTCTAACCACTTGAAGACACAGCCCTTTCTGACACTTTTTGTTTACATGAAAAAATTTTATTTTTTTTGCAAGAAAATTACTTTGAACCCCCAAATATTATATATATTTTTTTTTTTAAAGCAAAGGCCTTACAAATTAAAATGGTGGGTGTTTCATTTTTTTTTTTTCACACAGAATTTGCGCAGCGATTTTTCAAACGCATTTTTTGGGGAAAAAACACACTTTTTAAAATTTTAATGCACTAAAACACAAATGTTTGATGAAATAAAAAAGATGATCTTAGGCCGAGTACATGGATACCAAACACGACATGCTTTAAAATTGCGCACAAACGTGCAGTGGCGACAAACTAAAGACCTTTTTAAAAGCCTTCACAGGTTACCACTTTAGATTTACAGAGGTCTACTGCTAAAATTACTGCCCTCGATCTGACCTTCGCGGTGATACCTCGCATGCATGGTGCAATTGCTTTTTACATTTGACGCCAGACCGACGCTTGCGTTCGCCTTTGTGCGAGAGTGGAGGGACAGGGGTGTTTTTTTCTCTTTTATGTTCTTTATTTTTTTTTTTTTTTTTTTTGCTTATATCTTGTTTTTAAACTGTTCCTTTCATATTTTATTTATTTTTTTTTTTTTTAGCATTTTTATTATCTCAGGGAATGTAAATATCCCATATGATAGCAATAGCTAGTGACAGGTACTCATTTTTTCAAAAAAAAAAAAGGGGTCTATTAGACCCTAGATCTCTCCTCTGCCCTCAAAGCATCTGACCACACCAAGGTCAGTGTGATAAAATGCTTTCCCGATTTCCCAAGTCCTAAAATGCTCGTAGCTTCAGGTTTCTTAGGCCATAGAGATGATTGGAGCCATTCTGGTCTCTGATCAGCTCTATGGTCAGCTGGCCGAATCAACGGCTGCATTCTCAGGTTCCCTGTTGGGACAGGAGAGCCAGAGAAAAACATGGAAGATGGTTGTATACTGTAAAAGCAGTATAGAGGCTAATTAGCTGCTAGGATTGCTTTTACATGAAACGCTGGCTGAAAAGAATGATACCAAGATGATACCTAAACCTGCAGACATCATTCTGGTATAACCACTCAAATTCCAGCAACATACCAGTACAGTGCTGGTGCTTGTTGGGCATATATTGTAAACTGTAATTGTAAAGAGATTGATCTGTGGGTATGCCCTCCATTAGAATACCTCCCTTCATCCACCCACTTCTAATGATGGTCATACATGCACCATTTATATATGCTGAAGCATGGGGGCATCCAACCGCAAAAGGTAGGAGCAAATTGCTCTTCCGCCCCTGCTGCCCCCATGCTTCGGCATATATGCTGAAGTATGTAACTGTGGTGGTGAAATCACCTCCGACAGCGCTGGAGTCACGGCTTTATGTATCGTGGGAGCATGTTGCTGTCAAGATAAATAAATCCGCGTTGCAGCTGAATTGCGTACCTGAAAACAAAAAATGGTTAACAATAAAACACAGTTAACAGTAAAGTATAAAAAAATTGCATATCTGAAAAGCAAACATGATAAAACATAATAACAATAAAACATTGCAGAATAGAATACAGTAAAAAAGAGCAGAACAATAGAAAAAGAACAATAAAACGACAACTATTTTTTATTTTATATATATATATATATATATATATATATATATATATATATATATATATATATATATATATATATATATATATATATATATATATATATATATATATATATATATATATATTAATATATTATATAATTTTTTTTTTTCCAACTAACTTTTTTAACTGGTACCAGGTTCGGATCTCAAAATGCGATGGCGTCTTGGGAGACCCTGTGAAAGTGTGCCTAGTCTGTGCAGTGCTGTACCCTACGCTAAAACTCAACTAGTGTATGGTAGCGTTCAAAACATTCACCAATGCAAAGACCAGGATTGTCAGGACAGGAGGGACAATAATAGCGGGTGTCACGCTTATATCCACGCTTGCTGCAGACACGACATCTTCTTTGGGGGGGCTCGTTGGGTAGGGGTACTCGGGAGGACGTAAGGAAAATACCTCTCATGCAGTCGGCTTACTGCAGTTGGTTGGGGAAGGTGAGAGGTGGAGCATCATCTGGAAACAGAAGGGCTCTGACGATCTCAAAGCCAATTGAAATAAACACACTTTTTTTGTACCAGCGTCTGGCCTTATGGGTAACTAGGTACGGCGCCAACAACTGGTCGTTGAGGTCCACCCCTCCCATGTTAAGGTTATATTCGTGGACACAGAGGGGTTTCTCCACAACACCAGTTGCCGTAGGAATTTGGACTGTCGTGTCTGTATGAAGGAAGGTAAGAACGAAAACATTCTTTTTATCCCTCCACTTCATAGCGAGCAAATTATTACACTGCAAGCAGGCTCTCTCCCCCAGCCTAAGACAGGAATCTATAAGCCGCAGGGGAAAGCCCCGCCGATTAGGTCGCACGGTGCCACATGCTCAAATCTGATGCTCAAACAGGTGACTAAAAAGTGGCACACTCGTGTAAGTGTCCACATACAAGTGGTACCCCTTTCTGAATAAGGGTGACACCAAGTCCCACACAATCTTGCCAGCGCTTCCTATGTAGTCAGGGCAGTTTGTCGGCTTTACGTGACTATCTTTGCCCTAGTAAACCATAAAACTACATGTATAGCCTGTGGCCTTGTCACAGAGCTTATACATCTTGACCCCGTATCTGGCACGCTTGCTATGAAGGTACTGTTTGAATGACAAGCAGCCAGAAAACTTAATCAGGGACTCCTCAATGCAGACAACTTGATGGGGAGTAAACAAGTCTGCAAAACGTTGGTTGAAGTGGTTTTGTAGAGCCGATCGTATCCAGGGTCTCCACGAGGACGACAGAGTTCATTGTTGTTGAAGTGCATGAACCGCAAAATCTGCTCGTATCGTGCCCGGTCATGGAGGCAGAGAACAAGGGCATATGGTGAATTGGGTCAGTGGACCAATATGACCGCAACTCACTCTTTTTAGTTATACCCATGTTGAGGGAAAGGCCCAGAAAGATCTTAAATTCGGAAACCGTAATTGGTTTCCAATCTCTGGCAAGGGAGGACTGGGGAATAGTGGCAATGTGTTGACCAGCGTACAAATTGCTTTGGTCCACATCAGATCTATAGAGCTCTTCGGTGAAAAACGGCAAATAAAAATCAAGTGACGTAAAATCAACTGTTTCCACCTGAATGCCGGGTTGGCCAGTGAATGGGGTAAGTACGGGTGCTGCAGTGGTGGGTTCCCAATTAGGATTGGCGAATGCAGCAGGAAGGGCACTATGGGCATGACAGGCCTGTGTTCGTCTTCTTCTTGGTGGCAGCGGAACACTACTTGTGCTTGCCACCTCACCAACTTGAACTGCACTTATGGGACTTGCCACGTCACCAAGTGTTACTGCAGTGCTGGATGTATGACCAGGGTGTACTAGGCCGCTGGTGCTTGCCAGTTCACCGGAAGGAATAGCGGCGCTAGTACTGCTCTGCTTCATACGAGGGACCTGCGATTCTTGCACCTCAACAGCAGAAGAAGTTCGGGGTCAGGTACGCCTGACCTTGGCAGGGACCACAACTCCGCCGTTAGAGCTATCTGTCATGGAGCCGCTGTCCTCTACAGGATCGTATTCTGAGCCTGAATCTGACAGATGAGTGACTTCCTCTTCACTATCTGTCATGCTCAGAAACGTGTAGGCCTCTTCACTAGTGTACCTTCCATTTGCTATTTTGTGCTCTAAATTTAGTGGTACACTAGTGAGACTCACAGGTAAAATAGCTCCTGACTGTTGGCGACTGTATCAAAACGCTACCAAAAAAACTGTTGGCTATCGCATGGATCAGGCCTGACTCTGCGAACGCTGCAGTTATGTGTTTAGTGTTTTGTAAGTGACAGTGATTGATCGATACTGCACTTGGGTGGGCTGGGCTGAGGGGCAAAACGCAGGTGCTAGCAGGTATATGGGCTGATCCCGCTAACACTGCGTTTTTGGGAACCCTAAACTGCTGGTGATGCTAGTATAGGTCTGATCAGATATTGATCCGTTCAGATACTATACCACTAAGGGAGGTGTATGCTGCGTGCGTGGGTGTTAGCGCTACTGGCACTAACCTGACGCTGCCTGTGGCGACGCAGACCCTATCTGATCCTAAGACTTACCTTTTATCACTAACACTAGCTGCCCTACCACTTATAACTGTCACAAACTGACACCAATGCAGTAATCAGAAAAAAAAAAAACTGCTATTGGTGTCTCTGTGACAGGTGGTACAGGGGGGTGGTGAAATGTGTGCCTAGAGTCTTCTACTGTTAGTGTAGTGTTGGTGCACTTACTTGATGTCTTCTCTCCTCAGCGCCGGAACGGAAAAGACCGACTCGAGGAGAGATGACCTCACTTCCTCTGTTTACATTTCAGAGGCAGAGGAATGTCATTGGCTGGGAGCGATCGCGAGGGGGTGGCCACGAATGGATGGCCTCCCCCTCACCTCTGATCGCTCAGGGAAAGATGCCGACCGCCTCGGGCATGGGGGGGTGTCCTAACGGACCCCCTGCCCGCGTGAGGCACGTAACGTACCAATAGGTAACTTTGCCTGCCCATGCCATTCTGCTGAAGTATATCGTCGTGAGGCGGTCGGCAAGTGGTTAAATATCTATTTGCAGTGGTAAATATAAATAACCAGCTATATGGTTAGGGAGCAAAATCTCTAATCCTCTCTGAGAATAACAGACATAAAAGATATACTGTTAGAGGTTGAATCTGGTAAATATCATCAGATGCAGAGATCAAATTTTTTTTATTTAAAGAAAAAAAAAAATTAAAGACTATTTTGTCAATTTTCAGTTAGTAGTGTAATACATTATGCATGACAGATTCCCTTGTCATAGGAAGGTGACTTGATAAAAGCATCCTGTGCCTGCTGTCACTTGTGCTGGCCGTACAAAAACAATGTCATTTTAGGCCAATTCATTTTAAGAACAATCATTTGATTTTCTAATCGTTAGTGGGGTCACATCGATGTTAGTTTTCTACCACAGTGATTGGAAAATCTAAGCAAAATTGAAAATTACTTTGACCAAGAAGTTTTTTGACCATGTATGTGGTTTTTGTTCAGAAATTACATTCATTTTTGCAAAAAAACGCATAGGTGTTAACCAAGCCTAAGACGTTTTAGTAGCAGAAGCAGCATGCTTTTTTAATTTTTTTTTTTTTTGTATCACCTGTCATAATGTAATGCGGTTAAAACTAAAATGAGCCCTTTTTTATAGTACAAAAAGAGCAGAGAAACACTACTATAAGGGGTTAATTTATATTGTGAAACAGTGAAAGTAATATGTTACTTGTATCATTTATATTTTAATATATACACCCAGAATTAGGCTATATGGGCATTTTAACTAGGGGTCAGACATGACGCTATATGAAGGGTGGAAGTAAGAGCTAAATCTTTTATATTCAAAGTAGTGTTAAAAGCTGAGACTTTTTTTTTTTTTTCATGGATATGATCATTTTAAATATGCACACTACTGGTAAAAGTTTACTTTAAATGTAATTGTTTTTATATTACTTACCTCCAGTCTATCAGCCTCCACCTTCTCTGGGTTCAGATGTTGATCTTCCCTGCGCACAGTCTTTTAAAGTGATTGATTTAAAAAAACAACAAAAAAACAAACTACAAACTTGTTATACTTGCCTGCTCTGTGTAATGGTTTTGTACAGTGCAGCCCAGGTCCTCTTCTGGGGTCCCCCACCGACACTTCTGGCTCCTCCTGCCTTCAGAGTGCCCCAATAGCAAGCTGCAAATTATAGTCTAGATTGCCCCTATAGCAAGGTTAAAAAAATTTCTGCCTTTTTAGAACCACTTCCTGCCCAGGGCTACATGTCCCATGAGGCATTGTTCCTCACACATTCACATGTTCTCAGGCGTGTACTATAAGGTGACCAGATTTTTAACCAATATCTTACTGGGCACTTAAACCCCCTCCTGCCCAGACCAATTTTCAGCTTTTAGCGCTGTCACTCTCTGAACGACAATTGCGCGGTCATACAACACTGTACCCAAAAGTATCATTTTTTTTGTCCCCACAAATAGAGCTTTCTGTTGGTGGTATTTGATCACCTCTGGGTTTTTTATTTTTTGTTAAAAAAAATTAAAGACCAAAATGAAAAAAAAAATGAATAAAAGTTTTATATTTTGTTAATAAATTTTGCAAACAGGTAATTTTTTTTTTTTTCAAATTATAAGTTTATTAAAGAGCAAGAGAGGACGTAGGTCCAACCTGGTAACATAAGGCATGTACATACATTCTTTTTTTGAGGACACAGCCTCCAATGGTATAAAATCGCTTTATATATATGCAGTAATGAATATTTCTTTGTAAGTAAACCATTGTATAACACTAATAAGCCTTATATGTATGACAAGAAAAAATATGTGGGAGGAAACGAACCTCTCCGTTTCCAATTTTGTGTATCTATTCCTATTAAAACTATAGAAAGAAAAAAAAAAAAAAAGATCTAAAATAGAGACAGAAAGATAGGAGATAGAAAGGAAGGGGGGGGGTAGGGAAAGAGGGGAGGGAGAGGAGGGGGACAGGGAGACTGCC
This sequence comes from Aquarana catesbeiana, assembly GCF_042186555.1. Classification (NCBI taxonomy): domain Eukaryota; kingdom Metazoa; phylum Chordata; class Amphibia; order Anura; family Ranidae; genus Aquarana; species Aquarana catesbeiana. Next base: position 116,148,510 of record NC_133330.1, on the reverse strand, counting down.
ACCTCGCACATTCCCTGGCAGGTTCAAGACTGACCAACGTTGTACGTTTTTCGCGAGTCGAAGCACATCATAGGTGGTCTTTCCTAATCAGGTGAGTTCCCTTCCAGAAGTATCTGCCCTTCATCTGAAAAGATAAACATGTTCCACCCGGACCAAGTCCTGGAAAACAGTTCGCTTTGATTTCTAGCGGTCAAGATCAGATCCTCCATTCTCTTAATGTCTTCCACCTTTCTGATCCACATACCAACTGAAGGGGGCTGTGTAGATTTCCAAAGCAAGGGAATACACGCCTTGGCAGCATCTAGTAGATGTCGGATCAGTGATTTTTTGTACACTTTACTAGTCGAGGTGGTGGCGTGGAGCAGAAATAGGGCGGGATCATTTGACAATGTTCGTTCAGAGAACTTCTGCATAATATTTTGGATGTCCCTCCAGAACCTCTCCAACAATGGGCATGTCCAGAAAATGTGGAGGATGGTGCCAAGATCGCTAAGGCATCTCCAACATCTATCTGATGTGGAGGGGAACATCTTATGTAATTTTACAGGAGTATTGTACCACCTAGTGATCAGTTTGTAATTAGTCTCCTGCATTTTCGTGCAGATCGAGGATCTGTATGTGAAATGGATTATATTCTGCTTTTGACGTGATGTAAATTTACAGTGTAGGTCCTGTTCCCAGGAGTCTAAGCTTTGCAAACTGAAGTTGTCTGGGGGTGTAATTAACAATTGGTATGTGGCTGATAAGGTATGTGGCATGGGATCCTCTTCCGTGCAATATGTTTCGTATGTCGTCAGAGGCTGGTTAAAGCTATTGGGGGGTGGTAGTGTTTTGAGGAAATGATCTAGTTGAAGAGCTCTTAAAAAATCTAATTTAAACGGGCCAGCTGGGTTCCTAAGTTCCGTTATAGTAGGCCAGTTTCCGCCCAAGAGAAAGTGAGAGGCCTGGAAGTGATTAGAACTCTTTAGGGATATAAATAATGGATCTGTGTACCCTGGAGTGAACTCTGGCGTGCCTAAGATAGGACGGATCGGGGATATTGGTGATGTAAGGTGGAATTGTACGAATAGGGTTGAGCATATGCGCGTGGTCACACCTATAATGGGATGTCTTTTCATGTAACTTGGAAGTAAGTTGTAGCACCATGGCGCTCTGATAAGGGGTATGTCACATTGTAATTGTTCCAAATTGGTCCAAAGTTTAGTAGACTGATGTCGATTCCAGTCTATGAGTCTGACCAGATGAGTTGCGTAGTAATACTTACGGAGGTCTGGTACTGCCAAACCACCGTAAAGTTTAGGTAGGGTAAGGAGCTTCCTGGAGAGTCTGGGCTTTTTATTGGCCCAAATGAAATCGGAAAATAATTTACTAGTTTGGGCAAAATATGTTGAAGGGATCTGAATTGGTAGAGCTTGTAACAAATATAAAAATTTGGGGAGTATACTCATCTTGAGAATATTGCATCTCCCGAACCATGAGTGTAGACCTGTCTGCCATTTGGTCAATAAGGACCGGATCATATTTAATAGCGGGGGGAAATTTAGCGCAAATACGTGAGATATTTTGGAGGGGATGTGAGTACCTAAATATTTCAAAGCTTTAGTTGTCCATTTGAAACTGAAGCTTTCTCTAAGGGATGTAAGTAGTCGGGAATGTAGTCCTATGCCCATAGCTTCGGACTTGGTAAGGTTAATTTTCAGGTTAGATATATTACTATATTCTCTAAATTCCTGCAGAAGATTTGGGAGGGATATCAGCGGGTCAGTAAGTGTGAACAACAAGTCATCCGCGTACGCGGTTACCTTCTGTTGGGAATTACCTATCTCAACTCCATTTATGTCTTGATTAGCTCTTATAGTGCACAGGAAGGGCTCCAGTGACAGGGCGAAGAGGAGTGGGGATAACGGGCACCCTTGACGGGTTCCGTTTTTGATCGTAAACGAGTCGGATAGAATCCCATTAGCTCTAACCCGGGCCGTGGGATCTGAGTAGAGCGAGTTTATCCAGTTGAGCATCGTGTTGCCCAGGCCCACATAGCCCAAAACTGAGGTCATGTAGTGCCAGTTCACCCTGTCAAAGGCCTTCTCTGCGTCTATACTCAAAAGAACACATGGAGTCTTATTCTGGTTAACTATGTGGACAAGGTTCAGCACTTTGATCGTGTTGTCCCTAGCTTCTCTGGTTGGGACGAATCCAACTTGATCCAGATGGATCAAATCTGGGAGGTGTTTTTGGATCCTGTTGGCTATAATTTTAGTAAAGATTTTCAGGTCTACGTTGAGGAGAGAGATAGGCCTATAACTTCCACAGGCCGTAGGATCTTTCCCCTCCTTAAGTATCACTGCTATATGGGCGGCTAGAGTGTCCCTAGGGATGGTCGAACCTGAGCCTAATGAGTTAAAGAAACTAAGCATAGGTTCTCCCAGGGGTTGGAGCAGGGTTTTGTAATATTGCACCGTTAACCCATCCGGTCCTGGGGCTTTTCCCGATTTACTCGCACTTATCGCTACCTGTAGTTCTTCTATGGTTATCGGTTCCTCTAGGGACTCCCTAGTTTCAATGGGGAGTGTGGGTAGGCCTGAGCCGTGAAGGTATGCGTCAATTTGGTCTTGTGGAGAGGGAGGCCGTTGTAGATTGTATAGTGATGCGTAGAAATCTCTAAATTCTTTAGCAATATTTCGGGGTAGTGTAACTTTCTGGCCTGAGGGTGTCATGACTTGGGGAATGTAATTCGCTAACACCTGTTCTTTTAGGGAGTTAGCTAGGAGTTTACCGCACTTGTTCCCTGATTCGTAATTTTTGCGTCGGCAGATCTGAATCGCCGCTTTGGCCCGAAATAACATGAGGTCTGTAATTTTATTACGTAAAAGTAGGATTTCTGCCTCATTGGAGGGTGTTTGGGCATGTTTGTGTCTAGCTTCAACTATGTGCAACTCATCTAAAAGAGCTTTCATTTGTGTTGTGCGTTGTCTTTTAACCCGTGCCCCATGTTTGATTAGGACGCCACGGATTACTGCCTTGTGTGCCTCCCAAATTATCCCGGGGTCACTGTTTGGGGTGATGTTGGTCTTGAAGTAAAAGTCTAATTCTTTAATTACATCTTTACAGATGTCTTCGTCCTGAAGGAGACTTTCATTAAGTCTCCACGTCCGAGTTTTGGAGGAAAGGTTGTCAGTCAGGGCATATGTTAGCATTATTGGAGCATGGTCTGACCATGTAATTGATTCAATCGAGGAACTGCGGACAGCGTGTAGTTGGGGATGAGGGATTAGGAAGTAATCTATTCGGGAGTATATTTTATGTGGAGGGGAGTAGAAAGTGTAGTCCCTCTCCGTTGGATGAAGAAGTCTCCAAACATCAATCATTTGGGCTTTGTGTAGAGAGCGTGCAATACGCTTCCGGGTAGCCGGTGTGATTGAGGAATGACCTGAAGAGGTATCCTCTGCCGGGATCAACGGAACGTTGAAATCCCCACTCAGGATTAACTGACCTCTTCGGAATTCCATCAGGGCCTCTATTGTTTTATTTATGAAATAGTCTTGTTGACTATTAGGTGCATACAGATTGGCCAGTGTTACTTCTATCCCCCCAATATCTCCCCTGAGGAACAGATAACGTCCCTCTGGGTCAGTTTTTGCTTCCGCGCATGTCCATGGGACCGAGCGGGAGATGAGGATGGAGACTCCTCGTGATTTAGCTTCAGCAAAAGTGGAGTGATAGGCCCACGGGTACAATTTGTTTTTCAGGATTGGGAGGTTGCCACTTTTAAAGTGAGTTTCCTGTAGGAATGCTACGTTAGTTTTATGTCTACGAAGATCATTGATCAACATCCTCCTTTTCTCAGGCACATTAAGGCCCTTCACATTAAGCGAGAACACATTTACTGTCTCCATGTCTCCCAGCAGAGAATTATAAGGTGGGAAGATATGTGGGTTCGGGTTTAGGAAGGGGGGGGGTGGGAAGAAGAGGAGAAAGAGAGAGAAAGGGAGTAGGAATAAATCAAATAAATAATAGATAGAAAGAGAAATAATAAGTTTGCACTCTACAGGTGTAGTAGTGTTGAACTAAAGAGGTAGCACGATAGTGCTAATACGCTCACCAGGTAATTACTGGTAAACGAGCGTAATCCTAAGTGGAGGTGTAGGAAGCGATAGTCAGATTGGAACTCATCAACCTCCCTCTCCCAACTCACTGTAATTAGGTATGATAGTATTGGTATATAAACGGCTAGAAAACATTTTTAGGTAAGATTGCAAGACAGGATAGAACATTAAAACAACCTGTCACAAACGGGATGTAAAACCATGTGTTGTGTCGCCATCAGGCAGTCACTTAACATTCCCGACTAGATCCTCCGCTAATTTCGGCTGAGCCCATAGAAGTAGTGGACCCACTTCCCCCGTGTATAGGTATGTGTGTTGTTCCCCAATGTAGATTCCGGTTCTGTTTACCTTAAGCTGCAGTCTGGGAAAATAACACTTCTAATAAAAAAAAAAAAAAAAAAAAAAAAAAAAAAAAAAACTGTGGCCATTTTCCTATTAGATTCCTCATAATGAGGCCGTAATCTTTTCTTATTTTCTATCACCACCTGAGTCATTAGGAGACCTGTGTCATAGACCTCTCCTCAGATACATCTTTTGCAAAGGCATGCATATATCAAATGTACAGACATTTAAGAATACCAGAGAATGCTTCTAGTTCAGAGCATATAGTGTCCAGCTTGCTAGTGATAAAGACACTTTACGGTCTGCAAGTGAACCTGTTCACCGTGGTCATAGAAACATGGGGAGTTCTAAGGACAGTATCTCCTTCTGGCAATGCAGGGAATTCTCTAGGATCTGCAAGTATAATCCAGTCCATGACCTTCACTGATGATCTGGTTTTAAGTCAGAGCCCATATAAATACTCTAGGAATCAGGGGGCTAGTCAGGTCCTGAACATACTCCATCTGCCATGTCCCGTGAGCTGTTTAAACATATCAAGTGGGGTGTTTGGCTGTAAATTTTTGGGGTGAGTAAGACTGCTGCCATGCATGTGGGGGTCTATTGGGTAAACCGAGATCTAGGGTTCATTATAATAAAACAACTGGGTGGTGAGGATCAGGTCAGGGCAACATTGATATCAGGGAAGCTACGTTACGACTCACGTGTACCCTCGGCTGAGATCGCCCGGTTTCGTCCCCTGGATCGTTGTTGGCGTGGAAGCTGAAAGTTCCGTTGGGAGGAGGAACTTGTGCGATCCGTTCTTCGCGGGAGTAGGGCCAGCCAGTTAGGAACCGGAATCGGTTCCGTTTCTAGGAAGGCAAAGAGGTCTGGCAGATCTTGGGGAGAGCGTAAGCTGAAGGTGTTGGGTCCTTTACGGAAATTCACCGCTAAGGGGTATCCCCAGCGGTATGTGCATCCCTGCCGGCGAGCCATATCTAGGATTGGTCTCAGCTGTGCCCTTCTCTGTAGAGTTGCTCTCGAGAGGTCTGGTAGGATCTTGATCGTCGCTCCATCAAATTCCACCGCTCCTTGGTCCCAGGCCTTGCGCAGGATAAGTTCCTTCTGTGTGTAGCGGTGAATCCTGCAGATCACGTCCCTCGGTCTGTCCGGATCTGTTGATCTGGGCCCCAATGACCTGTGTACACGGTCTAATTCCAGTGAAGCAGGAGGGGCTCCTAGTATCTGTTGGAAGATGGCAGTTACTGATGCCTCTAGGTCTTCCGCTCCTGTAGCCTCGGGAAGGCCTCGCAGCCGCAGATTGTTGCGGCGGCTACGGTCCTCCATGTCCTCCAAACGTAGTTGGAACTCCATTGCTGTAGTCGCTTGTGAGTCTTGGGAATGTTCTAAGGCCGCAACCCGTTGTGTGAGGGCAGACAGAGAGGTTTCCCCCGAATCCACCCTCTCTGTAATTGTCTGGAGCTCTGCTTTTATTTCCTGCACATCGCGTGCGTGTGCCTCCTCCACCCGGGATATGAGGGCCTCAATATCTGATCTGGTGGGCAAGGCCCCAATGTCTGCCTTGGTAGGAAGAGCACATAGGATAGCCCGCAGCTCCTCCGGGATTTCGGAATGCCTTTGTGATGTGCCTGCCATAATAGAGCCAAGGATCGCTGGTGTGTCTGATAGACAATCTGAAGACACAGACGTAGTTGGGGATAGAGGTGAGGCTAGCACGTCCGAGTCTGCCATAAAGTGTCCACGTGGCGCTGCAACTATGGCGCCTGGTGATCTCCTCTGCTGACCGCGGAAGTATCTCCGAATACTGCTCCGTGGGGTAGCTATCTGGCCTCCGCTTGTTGCAGATCTTGTTCTGTACCTTTTAGGAGTTAGCATTCCGTCTTCATATATTATTTAAGCCGTTAGGTTCGTGAGTGGGAGAGGGGATAGTCAGGAGCTCTTTGGAAGCACGTCCTCACTCCGCCATCGCTAGGCCACGCCCCCCGTAATTTTTTTCCTTCATTGATGTATGCTGATGAGGCTGCATTGATGGGCACTAATAGGCTGCACTGAAGGGCGCTTGATGGGTGGCACTGAAGGGCGCTTGATGGGTGGCAGTGATGGACACCGATCTGCACTTTTAGGTGACACTGATGGGCAGCACTGCTAGGTGGCACTGATGGGCACCACTGGTGGGTATTGATAGGTGGCACTGATTGCTGGCACTGATGGGCACTGATTTGTGGCACTGTTATGCACTGGTGGGCACAGATGAGATGGCTGTGCATCTTCATTTTCGGGACCGATGTCCCTTGCACAGAAGCTGGTGATCGGCTTTTTTTTCTCCTCACGCTGTTAGCGTGAGGAGAAAAAAAAACAAAAAACTATTACTAATCTTCTGTTTACATAATGTGATCAGCTGTCATAGGCTGACAGCTGATCACGTGGTAAGGGGCCGGGATCGGCCCCTTACTCTGATCTGTAATCACCCGAGTTTGATTCGGTGAACACAGCGCGTGCCCTGCACGGCCTCCTGGCAAAGTAGGTCCGTGCTGTAGCCATCATTTGGCTATAGCGTGGATTTGAAGGGGTTAAAATGAAATCCGGGGACATTTATTTATTATTTTGACAAATGGTAAACTATTTTATAAGCATATTTTCTTCAAATGATATGCGCAGTGTATGTGGTATGTGTTTATGGAATGATTATATGCTATTAGGGCTGCAACTAACGATTATTTTCATAATCGATTAGTTGCCCGATTATTGTTTCGATTAATCGGTTAATAACCTTAAAAAAAAAAAAAAAAGTGTGGTGCATAATTTAGTTAAAGTGGAGTTCCACCCAAAAGTGGAACTTCCACTCATCAGATTCCTCCCCCCCTCCGGTGACACAGTTGGCACCTTTCAGGGGGGAGGGGGGTACAGATACCTGTATATTACAGGTATCTGTACCCACTTCCGGCATAGATAGCTGCAGAATCTGCGGTTATTTACGCCACTTCCTGGTCCCTCCCCGCTGCCTGCTGGGAAACACACGGGTCCCAGAGGCAGCAGGGACCATCCGTATTGCGCTGCGCGACTCGCGCATGCGCAGTAGGGAACTGGGAAGTGAAGCTGCACGGCTTTACTTCCTGATTCCCTTACCGAAGATGGAGGCGGCAGCACCCGAGGACGGAGAGACGCTTCGGCCTCGGGTGCCGACATCGCGGGCGCCCTGGACAGGTAAGTGTCCATGTTTTAAAAGTCAGCAGCTGCAGTATTTGTAGCTGCTGACTTTTAAAAAAAATTTTTTCGGCGGCGCTCCGCTTTAATATGTTAAGTTTTAAAAAAAGGCAATTTATTCTTAAATATCTCTATGCAGTGGTAAATATAAATGACCAACTATATGGTTAGGGAGCAAGATATCTAATCCACTCTGAGAATAACAGAAAGAAGAGATGTACTGTATATACTATTAAAGGGTGAATCTGGTAAATATCATCAGACTCGGAGATCATTTTTTTAAATTTAAAAATCAAACAATGTCTTCCTCAAAAAAAAAAATTTAATTTTAAGAACGTTCGTTCGATTTTCTTATCGTTAGTGGGGTCAAATCGAATTCATTTTCAACCACAGTGACGGAAAGTTTTGAAAATAGAAAACTTCCTTGTCAAAGCAATTTTCAGACAGTGTTTTCGTTCAAGTGAAAATTTCAAACATTCTTTCATTCAGCGAATGTACAAAGATTTCTCCAAGCGTCTTCCAGGACAGCCCATGAGACCTTGGGCTCCTCCTACCAGGACAGGAAACACGTCACCCCCACCAGATAAAAGGGCGGTCCTCCAGCCCCATGTCAGTTATTTGTGTTTTCTCCGGACGGGGGGGTAACATGTTCATGGAACCTGCTCCCATAGGCCTTATAAGCAGGGGCTTTGTATGGCTTTTTTCTGGGGCATATCACTTACCTCTTCCTCTGCCAGAAGCAGCACACCGCTGGGGAGGTTGGCTGTGCTGCTGTTCCCTGTCCTCAGTGCCTGGAGAGGGCCAGGACCGGTGTGAGGTTGTGCACCTAGCGCAGTGCATTGCACTATAGCTCAGCTGAGCTTCGGTTGTCCTGCCCTGCCGACAGCGTGGCTGATCTGAGCAGGGAATGGAGGAAGCCGCAGCGCTCGAGGGGGCGGAGCTATTGCGCTCCAAGCTGGCCCACAGGAAGTGCCTGGAGAGGGTTACTTCCGGGGCATATGACATCATCATCGGGCGCCGGAGACGAGGTTCCAGTCTTCATAAACGGCGTGAACAGAGAACGCTGGCTGCTGGTGTTTCTTGGTGTTAAGCAGCCAGGCTGTGGATGACTAAGAGGGGCAGAATGGATCCTCCTGCAGTACCTGCACATGCAGCGGATGCAATTCCCAACACCAGCACCTCACAGGTAAGCCTGGGGTGTTCTGTCACCACCTTGCTATCCCTGTGAGTGTTCCCTCCCCCTCCCCCCCTCTGTAGTAGTGGGTGTAAGGGGACACATTTCCTCCCTCCTGCACGTGGTGTTACGGAGTGATTGGGTGGCTTTAATTACATTGTGGGTCATTTATTTTTGTCTTGCAGACCAAGACTCAGGACAAGGCCCAAGCGCAGCCACTTAAAAGGAAATGTGCGGTTTGTGCAAACAAATTGAGCTCCTCATGGAGCAAAGCAGTTTGTCGCACCTGTATAGAAGACCTAGTAAAGGATGACCCGGTTGCCTCTTGCCAGAAGATGCTTACTTCTGTTAGGGATGAGCTTGCGTCCACCTTCAGTTCCTTTAGAACGCTTATTGACAAGCTCCAGACTCCAGCAGAGAGTCCGTCTTTACTGAAGGCGTCAGTAAGCACTCCGCAGCAGGCAGAGAGTGAGGACTCTGAGGCTGAGGTCAGATCTACCCGTTCTTCTCTGGAAGAATCAGGGTCAGATACAGAGCCCAGAGATAGAGAATCCACTCGAGGCTCAAGATTTAAGTTATCTGTTGAGGATGTAGATGACTTATTAAAGGCTATCTATACTACCCTTGAATTAAAAGAGGAAGAGATTCAGTTATCCAAACATGATCTTATGTATAAAGGATTGCATAAGAGAAAATCAAGAGTTTTTCCAGTTCATAGTTCTTTGGTTGATACTATTAAACTGGAATGGGATAATCCTGAGAGAAAACCATTCTTCTCTAGTAACCTCAAAAGGAGGTTTCCTTTTGATGAGGATACTGCGCAGCCATGGAATAAGAATCCCAAGTTAGACGCACCTCTTTCAAAGGTTTCAAAAAACTCGGACCTGGCGTTTGATATGGGTACGCTTAAGGATCCGATGGACAAGAGGGGGGATATCCTTCTCCACAGAGCCTGGGACTCAGCAGTTGGAAACCTGAAACCAGCTCTGGCTTCCACTTGTGTGGCCAGAAATCTGGAGGTTTGGTTGACTCAGATTCAGTCACATCTGTCAGCAGGTACCTCCAGAGAGCAAATTTTAAAGTCTTTTCCTCTCCTATTTCAGGCAGTGGGTTTTTTGGCAGATTCTTCCGCTGAGTCGGTAAGAATGTCAGCCAGGACTTCGGCTCTAGTGAACTCGGCCAGGAGAAGCCTTTGGCTTAAGACCTGGTCAGGGGACTCGGCCTCCAAGTTGCGCCTTTGTGGCCTTCCTTTAACTGGCGATCATTTATTTGGCCCAGGTCTACAGGAGGCACTGGAACGCACGGCTGGTAAGAAAAAGGCGTTTCCAGAGAAAAAGAGTTCAGACAGCCAGAAAAAATTTTTCGTGGCCAAAGCAGGCAACAGTCCTAGAGAAAAGGACAGCAGGCCGAAAAAGCATTGGACTGGGCACAAAGGCAGAGGCAAAGGGGGAGTGCTGTTTAACCCTCCTCAACAGCCCGCCAAGGCGCAGTGACTTGTGTTCCCCGGTGGGAGGGAGATTGAGGGCCTTCATCCCACAGTGGGCAGCAGTCACTCTGAGCCCCTTCGTCCTGGACCTAGTGACCAACGGGTACAGGCTGGAGTTTGTTCACCAACCACCAGAACGTTTGTTGGTCACATTTCCTCCACAAGATCAGGAAAAAGCGAGGGCTCTGGGTCTCCAGATCGAAGACTTATTAGATCAAAAAGTACTGATTCCTGTTCCTCGATCGGAGCAGGGCAAGGGATTCTATTCCCATGTATCTGTGGTCAGAAAGCCGGCAGGAAAGTTTCGACTTATCCTGAATCTCCGGACCTTAAACAAGTCCATCAGATACAGGCATTTACGTATGGAGACGGTTTTTACAATCAAAAACCTACTATACCCAAACTGCTTTATGGCCACGTTGGACTTAAGGGATGCTTATCTTCACATCCCTATCCATCCAGCCTTCCAAAAGTTTTTGAGATTGGCAGTGAAGACGGGTATGGGGACCCGACATTTTCAATTTCAGGCCCTCCCCTTCGGTCTTTCCTCAGCCCCACGCATCTTTACGAAGGTGTTGGGGGAAGCGCTGGCTCCACTAAGATTAAAGGCAATAACGGTTATCCCTTAGACGACCTCCTGATAGTGGCAAAATCATACCAAAGGCTATTGGAGGATCTCCAGGCTGTACAGGACTTCTTACAGTCCCTAGGCTGGCTAATAAACAAAGAAAAATCGTCCTTGATTCCGGCCCAGAAAGTAACTTATCTGGGTTACGATTTTTGCTCAGTGAACCAAAGAGTTTTTCTTCCTCAGGAGAAGATTACCAAAGTGTTCCAGACTATGTCAGCATTGCAGACCAACCAGTCGGTCTCTCTGAGACAGGTGTCGAGGGCAGTGGGTCTTATGACCTCATGTTTTCCCACAGTACCATTGGCGAGACTCCGTCAGCGTCCGTTATAAAGGTTTCTTTTAAGAAACTGGGACGGGGACGTAAGGTCCCTGGAGTCAAGGATCTGGCTTCCCGACAGGATAAAAAGAAGCCTGTGGTGGTGGAGAGCTGGTCAGCACCTAGCAGGAGGTCTCCCATGGTCCTTTCCCAATTCCCGAAGGATTACCACGGATGCGAGTTCCTGGGGATGGGGGGCCCACCTCAGCAATGCAGTAGCACAAGGAGAGTGGTCCCCAGAGGAGGCAAGGGCCTCATCCAATCAAAGAGAGCTGCTTGCAGTCCAGAGAGCCCTCCAGTCTTTTCAGATGGAGATCAGGGGTCACAACCTCCAAATTCTGTCAGACAATATAGCGACAGTCGCGTATATCAACAAGCAGGGAGGCACGAGAAGCCAGAGGCTTCAGTCCATTGCCCAGGAGATCCTTTCATGGGCAGAGGGGAATCTAGCCTCTATTTCTGCTGTACACCTGAAGGGGACAAACAATTGCCTAGCAGATTATCTCAGCCGTCACAGGATAGACAGACAACTGGTCCCTTCATCCCGAAGTCTTTGCAGACCTCACCAAGAGATGGGGTTATCCCGTAGCGGATTTGTTCGCAAACCGAAACAACCGCAAGACGGAGATATTCTTTTCCATGAACCCGGCAGACCAAGCCTTGAATCGATGCTCTGGCAAACCTGTGGCCGCCAGGCCTATGTTATGCCTTTCCGCCAATCAGACTGATTCCAGAAGTCCTCCGGAAGCTTCGGCTGGAAGAGACAGATCTGATTCTAATTGCCCCGTTTTGGCCCAAGAGGCCATGGTTTTCCCTGCTACAGTCTCTGGTTTCAGAGCCTCCGTGGAGTCTTCAGAAAAGGGAAGACCTATTATTGCAGGGTCCAGTATCACACCCTCAGGTGGTTTCCTTAAACTTGACGGCCTGGTATCTGAAGAAAAAATACTGAGCGCCCAAGGGTTCTCTGACAAAGTAGTCAGGACTCTTGTTAATTGCAGGAAGCCGGTTACTAGAGCCATATATTCCAAAGTTTGGAAAAGGTTTAACTCATGGTTATCTGAAAATGATAGATTAACTCATGATATTCCGTCTATTTTGGAATTTTTCCAAGAGGGTGTCGACAAAGGTCTTTCTGTTAGCACCTTAAAGGTACAGGCAGCAGCTATTAGTGTGTTCCTCCAGTTTTCTCTCCTGGAAAATCCCACTATAGCCAGATTTTTCAAATCTATCTCTAGGGCCAGACCAGTAGTAGTGAGAAGTGGTCCAACGTGGGATCTGTCCCTAGTACTTCAAACTCTGGTAGAATTTCCGTTTGAACCTCTGGAAAGTATGTCAGTTAAGTTACTTACATTAAAAACTGTGTTCCTTATAGCTGTTACCTCAGCTCGTAGGGTAAGTGAGTTGCAGGCCCTATCAGTAAGGGAGCCCTTCCTCATGATTTTTGAGGATCGAGCTGTGTTACGAACCGATCCAGGTTTTTTGCCCAAGGTGGCAAGTACATTCCACCGTTCTCAGAACATTGTATTGCCAACCTTTTGTAGTTCGCCACAGGGCGACTTAGAAAGAAAATTTAGTTTTCTAGATGTAAGAAGGATTCTCTTGGTCTATCTTGAGGTCACGAAGACCTTTAGGAAAACTGATGCCTTGTTTGTCCTCTTTTCTGGAGTTCACAAGGGGAATAGTGCATCTAAAGCCACATTGGCTAGATGGATAAAGCAAGCCATCTTGGAAGCTTACAAAATTAGGGAGGTCCCTACACCTTTTGTTACTGCGCACTCAACTAGAGCCTTGTCTACGTCTTGGGCTGAGAGGGCTGGTGCCTCACCGGAACAAATTAGCAGGGCTGCCACTTGGTCCAGTTACTCGACCTTCATTAAACATTATCGCCGGAATCTCCTATCAGTTCAGGAGCAGGCGTTTGGTCGTAAGGTCCTTCAGGCAGTTGTCCCTCCCTAGACTGGTAAGTTCTGGCTCATCGTCTCATGGGCTGCCCTGGAAGACGCTTGGAGAAAAGCGGAGTTAGACTTACCGGTAACGCCTTTTCTGAGAGTCTTCCAGGACAGCCGGATTCCCACCTGGTATTGTCTGAAGTTATGTGTATTATGCATATGTTTTGCAGGGTCCTACGGTTCTTGAGAATACTGACATGGGCCTGGAGAACCGCCCTTTTATCTGGTGGGGGTGACGTGTTTCCTGTCCTGGTAGGAGGAGCCCAAGGTCTCATGGGCTGTCCTGGAAGACTCTCAGAAAAGGAGTTACCGGTAAGTCTAACTCAGCTTTTTTTGTCTGAAAAATCATCCGTGAGGCCAGCATAAGGCTCGGTACACACCTAATGCAGTTTGCTTTTGATGTGTTTCTGCAGTGCTTTTTGCTGTGCTTTTTGATTTTTGCGCACATGATTTTGCTGCGATTTGCATTTTTTTTTTTTTTTTTTGGCCAATTTGTTGTTGGGCAAATTAAAAAAACACAAATTGCTGCAAAAACACATTACATGCTTTTCTGCAGCTTCTCCATTGAAGTAAAACCATTGAACCAAAAAAAGCACCGTTTTGCGTTTAAAAGTCCCTGACCCTTTCCAAATACGCAGCGGCTGAGAAAAGCATAGATGTGAAAAACACATACATGTGAACCAGGTCTAAGACGTTTAGTAACATAATGGGGTTAAAAAAACTAAAATTAGCCCTTTATAGTACAAAAAAAGCAGATAATCACTACTGTAAGGGGTTCATTTTTTTTTTTCTGTAGAACTGTGAAAGTAATATTTACAGTAGCAATTATTTGCTCTTTTTGTACTATAAAGGGCTCATTTTTTTTTTTAGTTTTTTTTTTTAACCCCATTATGTTACTGGCCGATTAATCGATTATGAAAATAGTAATCTATTCATTTCATGATCGATTAGTTGTCGATTAATCGATTAGTTGTTTCAACCCTTTATGCTATAGACGTTATTTCTCACTTTTCCTCCAAAAATAAAGTTTTAGAAAAAAAAGATACTACTTTTTTGAGATATGACTACCAAATGTTATGAAGATAAGAGAGAGAAAAAAAAACGTGCAGAGTTCAGGAGTGCATTACATAAAGAATGCAGGGCTCAGCTGTGCCCATCGATGCAGCCTCACCAGTGCCCAGTCATTGTCTGCTGCTATTAGTCAAATCCTCTGAGATGGGAATGGGGGACAGGCTGAGCTTCTCTGTGTGTATCTATTATACACAGCCCGACTCGAGAGGGTGCCCGTTGCTATGAGTGCATTCTGAGAAGAGGGAAGGGACTGCTCAGTGCACAGCAAAGCTGTGACTACTAAGGGGAGAAACAGCACAAGTAACCAGTCAGTGCTCATGTGGTAACAACTTACTGATCATGCTGAAAGGACTGAGCAGAGAGCTGGAGATGGGCAAATCCATAATTATTATTATTTAAGGTAATAGCGCTGTCAATTTATGCAGCGCTTTACGTATACATTGTACATTCACGTCGGTCCCTACCCTCAAGGAGCTTACAATCTAAGGTCCCTAACTCACATTCATATACTAGGGCCAATTTAGACAGAAGCCAGTTAACCTACCAGCAAGTCTGTGGAGTATGGGAGGAAACCGGAGTACCCGGAGGAAACCCACGCAGGCACAGGGAGAATATGCAAACTCCAGGCAGGTAGTGTTGTGGTTTGGATTCGAACCAGCGACCCTTTTTACTGCTAGGAGAGAGTGCTACCCAATACACCACTGTGCCACCCAAGTAAACTAGTTCTCCTTTCACTGAACATATTAGCAGATAAAATTCAAGTCTCCTGCCCTGTTAGACATAGCTATGCTGTGAGCCAGGGCTGCATTTCAGAAAGTGGATGGCCAGAAATAAAAATTTATTTGGTAGGAAAAACTGCTTCCATATATACACTGCTCAAAAAAATTAAACACTTTTTAATCAGAGTATAGCATCAAGTTAATTCAACTCCTGGGATATTGATCTGGTCAGTAAAGTAGCAGAGGGGGTTGGTAATTAGTTTCAGCTGCTTTGGTATTAAATGAACAGGTGCACTAGATGGGCAACAATGAGACAACCTCCAAAACAGGAATGGTTTTACAGGTGGATTGACTTTTTTTTTCCCCTACTCATCTTTTCTGACTGTTTTTCACTAGTTTTGCATTTGGCTATGGTCAGTGTGACTACTGGTAGCACGAGGCGATACCTGGACCTTACAGAGCAGGGGTCATCAAACTACGGCCCTCCAGTTGTTCAGGAACTAAAATTCCCATCATGCCTAGTCATGTCTGTGAATGTCAGAGCTTTACAATGCCTCATGGGATGTGTAGTTCTGCAATAGCTGGAGGGCCATAGTTTGAGGATCCCTGCTATAGAGGTTGCACAGGCAGTCCAACTCCTCCAGGATGGCACATCAATATGTGCCATTGCCAGAAGGTTTGCTGTGTCTCCCAGTACAGTATCAAGAGCGTGGAGGAGATTCCATGAGATGCTCAGAAACAGACTTCATGAGAGTGGCCTGAGGGCCCCACTTTCCCTAGTGGGCCCTGTGCTCACTGCCCGGCACCGTGGCGCTTGATTGGCAGGTTAGCCCTGAGCACATGTGACAGACATTAAAGGGTCTGGAGAAGCCGTGGAGAACTTTATGCTGCCTGTAACATCATTCAGGTGGTGGATCAGTGATGGTCTGGGGAGGCATGTCCATGGAGGCACGCACAGACCTCTACAGGCCACACAATGGCACCCTGACTGCAATAAGGTATCGTTATGAAATACTTGGACCCATTGTCAGACCCTGTGCTGGTCCAGTGGGTCCTGGGTTTCTCCTGGTGCACGACAATGCCTGGCCTCATGTGGCAAGAGTATGCAGCCAGTTCCTGAAGGATGAAGGAATTGATACCATTGAATGGCCCCCACCCGCACCTGACCTAAATCCAGTAGAACACTGTGACATTATGTTTTGGTCAATCCGACGCCGCCAGGTTGCACCTCAGTCTGTTTAGGAGCTCAGTGATGCCCTGATCCAGATCTGGGAGGATATACACCAGGACATCATCCGTCTCATTAGGAGTATGCCACAATGTCAGGCATGCATACAAACTGAGTACCATTTTGATTTGCTGCAATGAAATTTCAGCAAAATAGACTAGACTAATCTGCTGCATAATTTTTTCACTTTGTTTTTACGGTGTCTTTGAATTCAGCCCTCTGTAGGTTGATAATTTTCATTTCCATTAAACAATGTGTGGCATCCTTTTGTTCCTAACACATTACCCAGGCCATATCAGTATAGATATCCAGCATGATATTTTTCCCCAATTGGATCTGATGTGTTTTTCAAAGTGTTCCTTTAGGCCTCATGCTCACAAGACGCCGGTGCAAACTCTGCTGAACACATGTTTTTAAAAGCTGAAACCGGCGTTTAGAAACACCCGTTTTGCTGTGTTTGCATGCCGCGTTTTTACCGTGTTTGCATCTAGAAGCGTCTGCAGAGCAGAGAATGACATTTTGCGACCCAACTTTGGGGCCTCTTATCTCGGGCCCACTTGGTGCTAGGAACCCCAGACTTGGTGTGCACTACAACATATCAAAATTTGGGGTTCCTAGCACCAAGTGGCCCCGAGAATGTCAAGCACTTCTGCAGCAGAGAATGACATTTTCTGACCTAACTTTGGGGCCACTTGGTGCTAGGAACCCCAAATTTGGATATGTTATAGTGTTCCTAGCACCAGGTGGCCCCGAGGTATGGGGCCCCAAAGTCGGGTCGCAAAATGTCAAGCACTTTTCTGCAGCAGAGAATGACATTTTGTGACCCGACTTTGGGGCCCCATATCTCAAGGCCACTTGGACTAACACTATAACATATCCAACTTTGGGGTTCCTAGCACCAAGTGGCCTTAAGATATGGGGCCCCAAAGTCGGGTCGTAAAATGTTCCTTTAAAAACACTTATAAACGCAAACGCGGCACCGGCGTTTGGCGTCTGAAACGTGGAAAACTTTTGCGTCTGCACCCATTTTTTGCTTCTGGAAAAACTAGGTTAAATGTAACTGCCTAAACGCCAAAAAATGAGACTGTGTACATGGACACATAGGATAACATTGGACGGGTTCAGGGGTAGTTGAAAAAAGTGTCCAACTGCCTCTGAACGCGAGTTTAACAGCGTTTCGTGTGCATGAGCCCTTAATATTTTTGAGCAGTGTACTTTATATTTAGTACTGTATAGTTAGATGTTTTTACCTGAAGTTCTGCCTTTAAGATTGGCAGCTAATTTGAATAACTTAATGTAGCAATGCTTTTACTAATACAGCATCCTAACTTTGTTCAGCGACAGGTTGTCTATATAATTACAGTTAACTTGTTACAATAATTGAAAGAAATGCATATTTTCACTCACTGCTGATGACTCCTTTCTATGACTGGTTGAAAGAATCTGTTAGAATCATTTTAATCTTTGCATCTTTTCCATTTACTCCTTTTTTGTCTGCTGCTACCATATTAGTGTTTACCATTTGACTATGAAGCTGCATACTCTAACTGCTGTCAGTTGTAAATCTCTGAATGCTATAAACACTTTAGGCTCCTTTCAAGCGGACTTGCCAATGCGGTCTATATGTCAATTTTTCAGGGGGACCTGATCGGAAGGTTGATGCGGCTGTAAACTGACTTGTAGAGCTATACCTGCCTACATTTGGGTCTGTCCAGGTCCAGGAAAAATAAATGTAAAAGGACTGGCTCTGATTCTGATTTTGCAGATCGGGTCAGGAGGTTGTCTGATGTAATCAGTGAAGTCTGTTTACACCTGGCCATCCATAGAGACAGCATGGGTCCGCCAGGCAGAACCGGAATTGGCACAGATGTAAAAAAACTAACATCCATCCCATTCAACTCTGACTCAGCAGGGGATCTGCTCACGGATTCTCCGCTGAGCAGACTCTGCTCCATGTGAAAAGAGCCCAATTCTACTGCACTCGCTATGGACCTACTCTCTAGTATATCTAATATATATATATTTTTTTTTCTTTTTTTTTTTTCATGAGCTGCCAGGTCCCACCAGACATATACTCTTTTGGCCTATTTATAGAAAGCTTGACCAAGAAAAAAGCTTTAGTCATTGAACAGCCTGTCAAGAATCGTCTGATTATACTAGTGGTGCACCAGAATGAAAATTCTGGACCGACACCAAAAATTCAGAATGCACTTGGCCGAAAACCGAAGTAGATGGCTTTTAAAAATTATATATAACTTTTTTATATAGAATTGTATTATATTTGATTTTTTTTCTTTTTAACCACTTCAGCCATGAAAGGTTTTACCCCTTTAATGACCAGGCCATTTTTTGCACTATGGCACTGCGTTACTTTAACTGACAATTGCGCTGTCGTGCAACGCTGTACCCAAATAAAAATGTATGTCCTTTTTTCCCACAAATGGTTCTTTTGGTGGGATTTGATTACGTCTTTAATTTTTTTGCGCTATAAAAAAAAGATAATTTTGAAAAATAAACTATTTTTTTTTACTTTCTGTTATAAAACACATCCAATAAAAAAAATGTAAAAAATCTAATTTCTTCAGGAATCATTAATTTAGGCCAATATGTATTTTGCTACATATTTTTGGTATTTTTTCAACATTAAGGAACCCCTGCTAAAAATTACTATATTATCAACTCACAGTACATTGGTGTAATGATCAGTGGAAAGAGTGCTTCTTATATTTGTGCTCACTGGGAAGATTCCCACCCTTACAAGTAACTAAAAGATCATTGCTGTCAGATACTTAACTGAGAGGCAGGCATTGCTGATTGCTCAAGAAACCCCTAGCAACCTCAGGAGAACCCTAGTTGGTAAAGGCTGCCTTAGATAATTTTCCTTGGGTAATGGGTTATTCTCGTGTTGGATCTGGCTATTTCCTAATAAGACCCTCATGGCCCCTGTTTGGGTTAATCCTTTGTTTAAAGACCAAATAGTGGTCACGTTCTCTGAAGTAAATGCTGGCAAGCTGAACACCCCTGCAAAAAATGCTTTGAGCAGTTACCCTTTGAAGGCGAACGCCTTTTTGGTTCCTCCTTGAATACGTATATCAAGGAGATTCCAGAAGGTAAGAGTATACTTCTCCCCAAGAATAAAAAGCTTCTGCCTCTACCCAGAGGCCTTGAACCCCCAAAAAGGGTTGCTGTTACCATTCTGTCTTTCAATGTCTAAGACAAGAGCATCATTTTGCAGGAAGACATGGCCTTCCAAACCAGCCAAGACTGTCAACTTCACATTAAGGGGTGTCCTGACTTCTCAAATTGTGGGGGACATCTGTTGGCCTTTTCAGCCTTCTATTCTCAGCAAATCTCAGACTGTTGGGTCCAGAGTGCTGGTTTCAGGGGCTAAAAACTGGCGTTTTACTCCCCACTTCATGCACTCTAGCTTGTTTCCTTCCCTGTCACAGCAGGTGAATCTGTTTTCTGCTGTCTTACAGCTATTGAATCAAGAGAGTCACTACCTAAAGGAGAAGGCTGTCAAGGTGTTTACTCAAAACTCTTTCCAAGGGAGGAATATTGGGTATAACCTGCATTTAAACTCTCAAATTGTTCTTTAAAAAAACCTCTTAATGGGACTTTGTCGGCAACCAATATACACATATATTTACTTGGTTAAACAGTTTTTCATCTTTATTTCATCATATATCATAAAAGCCTCCATTTGGTGTGGAAGTGTTTAACCACCTAAGGACCGAGCCTAGTTTTCAAACTTCTTGTTTACAAGTTAAATCATATTTACACTAAAATGCAATAAAGCAACATTTTTTTCCCCCCAAATTACTTAACAGCTTCAGCCCCAGATGATTTTACCCTCTTCCTGACCAGAGCACTTTTTGCGATTCAGCACTGCGTCACTTTAAAAATTGCGCGGTCGTATGACATACCCAAACAAAATTGACGTCTTTTTTTCCCCCCACAAATAGCTTTCTTTTGGTGGTATTTGATCATCTCTGCGTTTTTTTTTTTTTTTTTTTTTTTTTTATTTTCTGCACTATAAACAAAAAAGTGACAATTTTGAATAAAACACAATATTTTGTACTTTTTGCTATAATAAATGCCCCCCCCCTGCTTTTTTTTTGTTAAAAAAAAAAAAATTTTCTCAGTTTAGGCCGATATGTATTCTTCTTCTACATATTTTTGGTAATAAAAAATCGCAATAAGCGTATATTGATTGGTTTGCGCAAAAATTAGTGTCTACAAAATAGGGGATAGAGTTATAGCATTTTTATTATTTATTTATTTTTTACAAGTAATGGCAGCGATCTGCGTTTTTTATCGCAACTGCAACATTATGGCGCACACATCAGACAATTGACACATTTTTGGGATCATTGGAATTAATACAGCGATCAGTGCTATAAAAATGCATTGATTACTGTAAAAATGTCACTGGCAGTGAAGGGGTTAACTCTAGGGGGCGCTTAAGAGGTTGTGTTCCCTAGTGTGTGTTTTAACTGAAGGGGAGAGGGGACTGACTAGGGGAGATGACATTGCTGTTCATACTTTGTATGAACAGACGAACTGTCCTTTCTCCCCTCAGAGAACCGGGATCTCTGTGTTTACACACAGAGTCCCCTTTTTTCTTGCCGTGTTACGAGCGATCGCGGGAGCCCGGTGGCACTCGCATCAGCTCCAAGGGCTAGCTTCGGGCGCGCGCCCTTGTGGCCACCAGAGGGAGCGACATAGCATAACGGCGATTCGCCTGCCCCTGCCTTCTGCCGCAGTACAACTGTGACGGATGGTCGGGAACAGGTTAAGAGCTATGGGCAGAGGTGACATTTTGACGTTGCTTCTGCCCTGAAATGGTATGGAGACGGGTGGGGGCCATCTTCCCCTCACTCATCTCCATACCTAACGCAGAAGGACGCGATCGCCTCCACCGCTGCCGACAGCTCCGGTGCGGGGGGCCCTCTACCGCTGCCGGTAAAAGTGATCTTGCGGCAATTCCACCGCAGAGACCGCTTTTATCTGAAAGTGGACCACCCTCTGAAGAGGAGGATACCGGGGTTATGGCAGCTAGCCATAACCCCGACGTATAATGAAGGCAGCTGGCCCGGAAGTGGTTAAAAACGGTAGATTACATCAGCATGCTACAGAAACAAGTGCAACATGAATTACACTTCATAGTACGTGGTACATCCAGTTGTTTGCTGTTAGAGGTGAACCCCCACAGTAAACTTTCAACTGGAATTATGCAAAACGTTTTGAGCGCCAATTTACTGCACATTCTTCCTCAGGGAAGTATCACACTAGGAATAAATAATAATATAATTTAATAATCACATTAGGTCAACTGGAATATCCCTGTATACACCAAAGAAGTGTACATCATACTCCAATGGGAAGTCATCTATGACCCCCAGAATTTGCACACAAACCCCAAGCATAGAGGAGGAGAAACGGGGCAGAACCAAGACAAACCTACAATGAAAATGAGAGGCATGATTACATTATGTTGTAATTTACTGTTTTTAAACACTTCCACACCAAATGGAGGATTTCTTTTATAATACATGATGAAATAAAGATGTAAAATTTATTTTTTTAACCAAATTGATGTGTATATCCCTTTTTTGGTTGCTGACAGTCCCATTAACTACTTGTCGTCATTCGTCTATATAGCGTAGTCAGCTACAGCGCGGACGGCTAGTTCTGGGAGGCCGTCATATGACTTCCCATGATCGTGCCTGCTGCGGGGCGTGGTTAGCACACTCTGTAATCAGTGTCCAGAGGACACAGCTGATCACAGACTGAGGTAAAGAGCCAATCAGCGACTCTTTACCACATGGTCAGCTATGTCCAATCACAGCTCAGGGATGTAAATAGAAGCTGGTTATCAGCACTTCTTTCCTCATACTTACAGCAAGAGGAAGGGAGAAGAGAGCCGGCTTTTCTAAACTGGCTTCTCTAAAGGGGACATGTACACTGATGATCAGGGCACTGATTTTTATTGTCCTGATTATCAGTACAGTCCCAACAGTGCCCATCTGTGCAGCCACACCAGTGCAGCCTAATCCGTGCACATCAGCGAAGGAGAAAAATTACCTGTTTGCAAAATTTTAAAACAACCTATGAAAGTTGTTTATTTTTTGCTAAAAAAAAAAAAAAAAAAAAAAAAAAAACTAGTGGTGATTAAGCACTTCCATACAGGGCATTTTTCTTCCTGACCAAGCCAATTTTCAGCTTTCAGCGCTGTCGCACTTTGAATAACAATTGCGTGGTCATGCAACACTGTACCCAAATGAAATTTTTATCATTTCCCCACTAATAGAGCTTTCTTTTGGTGGTATTTGATCACCCCTGCGGTTTTTATTTCTTGCGCTATAAACAAAACAAGAGTGACAAGTTTGAAAAAAACACTATTTTTTACTTTTTGCTATAATATCCAAATTTTTTTTTTTTTGTTTTTTAAACAAATTTTTTCCCTTAGTTTAGGCCGATGTGTATTCTTTTACATATTTTTGGCAAAAAATATCGCAATAAGCGTATATTGGTTTCTGCAAAAGTTATAGCGTCTACAAAAAAAGGGGATAGATTTATAGCCCTTTTTTTTTTTTTTTTTTATCGTGACTGTGATATTGCGGCGGACACATTGGACACTTTTGACACATTTTTGGGACCATTCACATTTATATAGCGATCCGTGCTATAAAAATGCATTGATTACTGTATAAATGTGACTGGCAATGAAGGGGTTAACCAGGAGGGGGTGCTGTAGGGGTTAATTATGTTCCTAAGGAGTGATTCTCACTGTGGGGGGAGGGGACTCAAAAGGGGAGGAGACCGATGGGGTGTTCCTCTGTACAAGGAACACCCCATCGGTCTCTCCTCTGACAGGACGTGGATCTGTGTGTTTACATACATGGATCCACGGTCCTGCTCAGTTACTGGGCAATCGCAGGTGCCTGGCGGACATCGCAGCCACCGGGCACGCACACTGGGACCTGAGTGACGCAGTGGACAGGTGTGCCCCCTGGGGGGCCTGGAAGGCTGTCGTGTCATATGACGGCGGCCCAGGGTAACAGCTGCACCGTCCCGCCGTCAAATGACGGTGGGCGGGCAGCAAGTGTTTAAGTACCCCCAAAATCTCCATTTGTGTGGAAAAAATAATACAAATTTTGTTTGGGTACAGTGTTGTATGACCGCGCAATTGTCATTCAAAATGTGACAGCGCTAAAAGCTGAAAATTGGCCTGGTCAGGAAGGGGGTAAAGTGCCCAGTAGGCAAGTGGTTTAAAGGGTTTTTGTAAAGCATGATAATGCAATAGGAACAGTGGCAACCATTACCTACATTTAAAGTGATATCTTGTTGTTTAGAGTTCTCAGGTTTTGCATTTAAAGAAATTTCAATAAACCACTAGACAAGGAAATTTCTCCCCACTGTCTGGACTTGACATATGAGGTGAGAAAATTGATCTCTCAGTTACTGCTGCTTGTAAAATTCACTCACGCTTTCTGAAGGCTCCCTAAGGCTGTGTTCACACTGGTCCGACAAACGCTCCGACATTGGGAGCTCATGTTGCATGACGTGTGAAATTCAATGTTTCCCTATGGGAGCTGTCCTAACTGGTCCGACACAAGTCGTTCCGTCTTTAGAAATGCTTCCTGTACTACTTTGGTCCGACTTTGATCCTACTTCAGCCCAAAAGAGGCCATATCAGACCTCAGGGCCTGGTATGCTCTTAGAGGGGGAACCCATGTCTGTTTTTTTTTTATTTAAAATTTGGCGTGGAGTTCCCCCTCAAGATTCATACCAAACAGTGCCTGGTATTGGCGGGGATCCAAGCCTGATCCCTGTTTGTTGAAAGTCGGACGTATGTCGGCTTCAATTCGCAGGGCAAAGTCGGATCCAAAGTAGGACGGTTGTCACGTCGCACCAGTGTGAACCCAGCCTAAAGATCTATACTACACGACAGTAGTATGACTTTCAGGCTGGGTTCACACTATACTACACGAGAGTAGTACGACTTTCATCCTACTTTGCTCTGCGACATCAGTCCTACATTGGTCCTACATCCATCCGACTTTCATGAACAGGATACTACTTTGAGGCTGGGTTCACACTGGTGCGACACGACAGCCGTCCTACTTTGGATCCGACTTTGCCCTGCGACATAAAGCCGGCATGTGTCCGACTTTCAATGAACGGGGATCCGACTTGGATCCCCGCCAATGCCCGGCATTGGTTGGTATTAGGGGGAACTCCGCGCCAAATTTTAAATAAAAAACCGGCATGGGTTCCCCCTCCAAGGGCATACCAGGCCCTTGGGTCTGGTATGGACCTTGAGGGGAACCCCCTACACCGAAAAAAACGGCGTGGGGGGTCGCCCCCAATCCATACCAGACCCTTATCCGAGCACGCAGCCCGGCCGGACAGGAATGGGGGTGGGGACGAGCGAGCGCCCCCCCCCCCCCTCCTGAACCGTACCAGGCCGCATGCCCTCAACATGGGGGGTTGGTGCCTTGGGGGAGGGGGCGCGCTGCGGCCCCCCACCCGAAAGCACCTTGTCCCCATGTTGATGAGGACAAGGGCCTCTTCCCGACAACCCTGGCCGTTGGTTGTCGGGGTCTGCGGGCGGAGGGCTTATCGGAATCCAGGAGCCCCCTTTAATAAGGGGGCCCCCAGATCCCGGCCCCCCACCCTATGTGAATGAGTATGGGGTACATGGTACCCCTACCCATTCACCTAGGGAAGTGTCAATAAAAAAAACCACAGTACACAGGTTTCAAAATTAATTTATTGGGCAGCTCCGGTATCTTCTTCCGACTTCTCCCGGTGTTCCGCCTCTTCTCCCGGGCCCCGCCGCTATCTTCTTCCAGCTCTATTGCCAGCGAGGGGCCCGGTCTGCTGCCGCTGTCTTGTCGCCGCTCATCGGGTGATGACCACGCCCCCTTATGCCGTCACAGTCCCAGCATGCCCAGGGACTGTGACGGCATAAGGGGGCGGGGTCACCGCCTATATAAGTCAGAGCAGAGCGCACAGAGAGCATTCCAGCCGGGGAGAGCGTCGTGTCAACATCGGAAGAAGAGATGAAGAGAAGAAGAGGCGACAAGACAGCGGCAGCAGACCGGGCCCCTCGCTGGCAATAGAGCTGGAAGAAGATAGCGGCGGGGCCCGGGAGAAGAGGCGGAACACCGGGAGAAGTCGGAAGAAGATACCGGAGCTGCCCAATAAATTAATTTTGAAACCTGTGTACTGTGGTTTTTTTTATTGACACTTCCCTAGGTGAATGGGTAGGGGTACCATGTACCCCATACTCATTCACATAGGGTGGGGGGCCGGGATCTGGGGGCCCCCTTATTAAAGGGGGCTCCTGGATTCCGATAAGCCCTCCGCCCGCAGACCCCGACAACCAACGGCCAGGGTTGTCGGGAAGAGGCCCCTGTCCTCATCAACATGGGGACAAGGTGCTTTCAGGTGGGGGGCCGCAGCGCGCCCCCTCCCCCAAGGCACCAACCCCCCATGTTGAGGGCATGCGGCCTGGTACGGTTCAGGAGGGGGGGGGGGCGCTCGCTCGTCCCCACCCCCATTCCTGTCCGGCCGGGCTGTGTGCTCGGATAAGGGTCTGGTATGGATTGGGGGCGACCCCCCACGCCGTTTTTTTCGGCGTAGGGGGTTCCCCTCAAGGTCCATACCAGACCCAAGGGCCTGGTATGCTCTTGGAGGGGGAACCCATGCCGGTTTTTTATTTAAAATTTGGCGCGGAGTTCCCCCTCAAGAACATCTGAGCACAAGTCGCGTGCCGAAGTCGGATCATGCAAGACGGCAATCCGACTTTGATCCGACTTCAATGATAGTCAATAGGCTGAAGTAGGATCAAAGTCGGACCAAAGTAGTACAGGGAGCATTTCTAAAGTCGGAACGACTTGTGTCGGACCAGTTAGGACGGCTCCCATAGGGAAACATTAAATTTCACACGTCATGCGACATGAGCTCTCAATGTCGGAGCGTTTGTCGGACCAGTGTGAACCCAGCCTGATCCGATAATACACTTGTCCTTTGACCAATCAAAACTAACACACAATGGGAGGGGCTACAGCAGGGGGCATGAAATAAAATATCGGATGCCAAAGTCGGATGGTTAGGACAAGGATCCGACTTTGATCCTACTTCAATGATAGTCAATGGGCTGTAGTATAATATAAAAGTGGTATGTGCTAACTTCTGTGTATGATACCACTGCTGAAATATACAAAAATAGAATATCTATCCTAGGTAGTGTGCTTCTCTATATCAATAAATATTGTGTCCAAAGGTATGCTGTCCACATAGTTGTTACTAGTGACAAAATATTACAAGAAGCTACCAAAAAACTGTTTAAAGTGCTAGTGCTAAAAAAGATGAAAAATATAAAAAAATGTGCAATGTGCCAATATTACTTAGTGACCATCAAATATCGCATATCACCATGTGTATATATACTACATGCTACAAAAAATGTCCTCAACATATGCATAAACACTACAGCCCACTAGATGTCCTCAGTTGGTGATCACTTCTGTGCAATGACGTATGGTGCTACCAAAAACTATTTATTATTATTATTATTATTATACAGGATTTATATAGCGCCGACAGTTTACGCAGCGCTTTACAACAACATTAGGGCAGACAGTACAAGTACAGTACAATTCAATACAGGAGGAATCAGAGGGCCCTGCTCGTTAGAGCTTACAATCTAGGAGGATGGTTAGGACAAGGATCGGACTTTGAGGCTGGGTTCATACTGGTCCGACAAACGCTCCGACATTGGGAGCTCATGACGCATGACATATGAATTTCAATGTTTCCCTATGGGAGCTGTCCTAACTGGTCCGACACAAGTCGTTCCGACTTTAGTAATGCTCCCTGTACTACTTTGATCCGACTTTGATCCTACTTCAGCCTATTGACCATCCGACATTGTGTTATTTCCTGCCCCCTGCTGTAGCCCCTCCCATTGTGTGTTAGTTTTGATTGGTCAAAGGACAAGTGTACTATCTGAAAAGTCGGACCAAAGTAGTATCCTGTTCATGAAAGTCGGATGGATGTAGGATCAATGTAGGACTGATGTCGCAGAGCAAAGTAGGATGAAAGTTGTACTACTGTCGTGTAGTATAGTGTGAACCCAGCCTGATCCTGCTTCAATGATAGTCAATGGGCTGAAGTAGGATCAAAGTCGGACCAAAGTAGTACAGGGAGCATTTTCAAAGTCGGACCGACTTGTGTCGGACCAGTTAAGACGGCTCCCATAGGGAAACATTGAATTTCACACGTCATGCGACATGAGCTCCCAATGTCAGAGCGTTTGTCGGACCCGTGTGAACCCAGCCTGAGAGCTCATGTCGCATGACGTGTGAAAATCAATGTTTCCCTATGGGTGCTGTCCTAACTGGTCCGACACAAGTCGGTCCGACTTTGAAAATGCTCCCTGTACTACTTTGGTCCGACTTTGCTCCTACTTCAGCCCATTGACTATCATTGAAGTCAAATCATCAAAGTCGGATCGCCGTCTTGCATGATCTGACTTTGGCATGCGACTTGTGCTCAGATGATCTTGAGAGGGAACTCTGCGTCAAATTTTTAAATAAAAAACCGGCATGGGTTCCCCCTCCAAGAGCATACCAGGCCCTTGGGTCTGGTATGGATTTTAAGGGGAACCCCCTATGCCGAAAAATGGCGTGGGGGTCACCCCCAAATCCATACCAAACCCTTATCCGAGCATGCAGCCCAGCCGATCAGAAAAGGGGGTGGGGACGAGTGAGCGCCCCCCCACTCCTGAACCGTGTAAGGCCGCAGACCCTGCGCCCCCCCCACCACAAAGCACCTTGTCCCCATGTTGCTGACAAGGGCCTCTTCCCGACAACCCTGGCTGTTTGGTTGACGGGGTCTGCGGGCGGGGGGCTTATCAGAATCTGGGAGCCCCCTTCAATAAGGGGGCCCCCAGATCCCGGCCCCCCACCCTATGTGAATGAGTATGGGGTACATTGCACCCCTACCCATTCACCTAGGAAAAAAGTGTCAATAAAAAAACACTAGACAGGTTTTTAAAATAATCTATTAGGCAGCTCTGGGGGTCTTCTTCCGACTTCGAGGGTCTCTTCCTTTTTCTCCGGCCTCTTCTCCGTGCTCTCCGGCCTCTTCTCCGTGCTCTCCGGCCTCTTCTCCCGGTCTCCGGTTCTTCTGCCGGGCTCCTCCGCTATCTTTTGCTCTTTTGTTAGCAGTGGCCCGGTCTTCTCCGTTGTCTTCTTCCGATATTGACACGACGCTCTCCCGCTGTAATGCCGCGTGCGAGGTGCGCAACGACTTATATAGGTATGGGGCGTTATCACCGGGTGATGTCATTCGGTGTCTCAGACCATTATGACGTCACCGTTCCATCATGCCCGGGTGGTGATGTCATAATGGGGGTAGACACCAAATGACATCACCCGGTGACCACGCCCCATGCCTATATAAGTCGTTGCTCACCTCGCACACGGCATTACAGCGGGAGAGCGTTGTGTCAATATCGGAAGAAGACGACGAAGACCGGGCCACTGCTAGCAAAAGAGCAGAAGATAGCGGAGGAGCCCGGGAGAAGAGGCCAGAGAGCGCGGAGAAGGAAGAGACCCCCGAAGTCAGAAGAAGACCCCCAGAGCTGCCTAATAAATGACTTTAAAAACCTGTCTAGTGTGTGTGGTTTTTTTTTTTTATTCCCAACCCCATACTCATTCACATGGGGTGAGGGGGGCCGGGATCTGGGGGCCAACTAATTAAAGGGGGCTCCCGGATTCTGATAAGCCCCCCGCCCGCAGACCCCGACAACCAACGGCCAGGGTTGTAAGGCAGAGGCCCTTGTCCTCATCAACCATGGGGACAAGCTGCTTTGGGGTGGGGGGGCCGCAGGGCGCCCCCCTTCCCCAAAGCACCCACCCCCCATGTTGAGAGCATGCGGCCTGGTACGGTTCAGGAGGGCGGGGCGCTCTCTCATCCCCACCCCTTTTCCTGACCGGCCGGGCTGCGTGCTCAGATAAGGATCTGGTATGGTTTTTGGGGGGGACCCCACGCCGTTTTTTCTGTGTAGGGGGTTTCCCTTAAAATCCATACCGGACTGAAGGGCCTGGTATGTTCCTGGAGTGGGAACCCATGCCGTTTTCTATTTAAAATTTGGCGTGGAGTTCCCCCTTAAGATTCATACCAAACACAGTGCCTGGCATTGGCGGGGATCCAAGTCGGATCTCTGTTCATTGAAAGTCAGATGTATGTCGGCTCCAAGTCGCAGAACAAAGTCGGTACCAAAGTAGGACGGCTGTTGTGTCGCACCAGTGTGAACCCGGCCTTAAAGTCGGACCGACTTGTGTCGGACCAGTTAAGACGGCTCCCATAGGGAAACATTGATTTTCACACGTCATGCGACATGAGCTCCCAATGTCGGAGCGTTTGTCGCACCGGTGTAAACCCGGCCTTAGGCCGGGTTCACAATGGTGCGACACGACAGCCGTCCTACTTTGGATCCGACTTTGCATCCGACTTTGCCCTGCGACTTGAAGCCGACATACGTCTGACTTTCAATGAACAGGGATCCGACTTGGATCCCCGCCAATACTAGGCACTGTGTTTGGTATGAATCTTGAGGGGGAACTCCACGCCAAATTTTAAATAAAAAACCGGCATGGGTTCCCTCTCCAAGAGCATACCAGGCCCTTCAGTCTGGTATTGATTTTAAGGGGCACCCCCTACACCGAAAAAACGGCGCGGGGGTCCCCCCGAAATCCATACCAGACCCTTATCCGAGCACGCAGGCCGGTCAGGAAAGGGGGTGGGGACGAGCGAGCCCCCCCCATCCTATACCGTACCAGGCTGCATGCCTTCAACATGGGGGGGGTGCTTTGGGGCAGGGGGGGGCGCCCTGTTGATGTTGATAAGGGCCTCTTCCCAGCAACCCTGGCCGTTGGTTGTCGGGGTCTGCGGGCAGGGGGCTTATCGGAATCCAGTAGCCCCCTTTAATAAGGGGGCCCCCAGATCCAGGCCCCCCCCCTGTGTGAATGAATATGGGGCATCGTACCCCTACCCATTCACCTAGGAAAAAGTGTCAATAAAAAAACACACTAGACAGGTTTTTAAAGTAATTTATTGGGCAGCTCCGGGGGTCTTCTTCCGACTTCGGGGGTCTCTTCCTCCTCTCTAGTGTGTTTTTTTTTTTTTTTTTTTTTTTTTTTTTTAATTGACACTTTTTCTTTTTCTACCCCATAATCATTCGCATAGGGTGGGGGGCCGGGATCTAGTGGCCCCCTTATTAAAGGGTGCTCCCGAATTCCGGTAAGCCCGTCTGCCTGCAAACCCCCGACAACAAACGGCCAGGGTTGTCGGGAAGAGGCTCTTGTCGTCATCAACGTGGAAAAGGTGCTTTGGGGTGGGGGGGGCGCAGGGCGCCCCCCTGTCCCAAAGCACCCACCCCCCATGTTGAGAGCATGTGGCCTGGTACGGTTCAGGGGGGGGGGTCGCTCGCTCGTCCCCACCCCCTTTCCTGACCAGGCTGCATGCTCTGGATAAGGGTCTGGTATGGATTTGGGGGTGACCCCCCCCCCCATGCCATTTTTTCGGTGTAGGGGGTTTCCCTTAAAATCCATACCAGACCCAAAGGCTTGGTATGCTCTTGGAGGGGGAACCCATGCTGTTTTTTTATTTAAAATTTGGCGCAAGTTCCTCCTCAAGATCATCTGAGCACAAGTCGTATGCCAAAGTTGGATCATGCAAGACGGCGATCTGACTTTGATCCGACTTCTGTCCATTGACTATCATTGAAGTTGGATCAAAGTCGGACCAAAGTAGTACAGGGAGCAAGTCTGTCCTCAAAGTCGGACCAGTTAGGACGGCTCCCATAGGGAAACATTGATTTTCACACGTCATGCGACATGAGCTCCCAATGTCGGAGTGTTTGTCGCACTAGTGTTAACCTGGCCTTATACCACAATAGCTAGGCTAGTCAGAAATTTTATCCTTAGGACAGCCATGGGCATTTCATTTTTTTTTTTTTTTGATTAGCCAGAAGGCTGATATGAAAAAAAGTGGATTACCCCATACACATAGTCAAGCACTCCTTCCTGCTGTGTCATTGTGCTCTGACTGCTAGCGAGACTCCTCTACTGTCAGAATATATTGAAAGGTGCCCACAGAAAATTGACCCCGCCCATCTGGCTGCACCATTTGTTCAGAGTTTTGTGAATGAATGAACTACAAGTACTGACAGTCTTTGCGGCTGTCAGCTTGTAGTTCTCAATGAACTACCAGGGAGCTGTTGAGCGCTCTAGGTAGTTCATTGATGCTTCCTGTCGTGCAACTGCCTGCCTTTTACGTGGTACGAGCAGACTGTTTACACTGACATTTTTCCAAAGCCCTGCATTCCTTTACAGACTCGCATTAAAAAGAAAATTAAAAATATGCACTTTTTTTTTTTTTTCCCCCTGCAAAACGTTATTATTATTATTTTGAAAAGGTGAACTTATCCTTTTAATTGTTGCATAAGGAAAAATTGGGGAGCTGAAGTTTGTTGTCGTTTTATTGGCATACACAATTGTAAAGCTTGAAATGTTGGTTTACAGTTTACTCGGCACAACCTTATATTCTGTATTTTGCCAAAAATTTACTTTAGTTTTGTTACTGAATTTGTGCTCGATACGTCATTGCTCAAAAATTATGTGGCATAAAAATTGAAATTACCACTATTTTATTCTCCTGGAGTGTCTGCTTTCAGAAAATGTTTGGGGCATTTTAGTAATGTTCAGGCTAGAAATATATATATATATATATATATATATATATATATATATATATATATATATATATATAATATATATTTTTAAGGTGTGTAAAGTGTGCAAAACTCTTTCTGGCAGTGATAGCGTTAACAAACCCTGTGTCCTGTACTGTAGATCACAAAAATAGGAATTGCTTGCTAGTAAAATCGATTTCCTGGAGTACAGTACCGACCTGTCTTGTTCTTATGCTCTCCCTATTGCTTGCAAACTAGCTGGAAGTAAAGAGGTGTGTGTGTATATAGGGGGATGTCCCTGCAGCTTTTCTTTTTGCCAATGTGCAGTCACTTGAAGGTAGCTATGTATAACCCAGTTGTAATGATTTAGAGTCCATTCACACTTGTGCGACTTAAAAATCGTGCAATTTCCATTGCTACTTTACAGTGTGACAAAGTTGCACACCAGTCCACACCTAATATTCCCCCTACACACGGTCCTAAAAATGGCTGTAATAATGGGTGCTGTAGTGACCAATGGCTGGAAACCGTAGGCAATCCAAAGTAGAAATGTCGTCAGCACACACTTGCTTGACTAAGGGGCCCTGCGTGGCTCTGAAACGTTGCTGTATGTGTACCGTATGACCATGTAAATAAAGCTTTGATCCTTCTGAGGAATCCTTGGTGTGCTGATCACATTTCTACCCTTTAAAGTTGCACACAAGTCGCATGTCATGCAGGTTAGACTTTTTAGGGTTTGCATTAGTCTGTGGCCCTCAAGTCGCATGAAAGTTGGACCAAAGTAGTGCAGAAACTGACTTTAAAGTGTTCCTAAACCCACAATCTTAAAATCCGTCTGTATATGCAGTAAAGCATGCTTGTTATACTCACTGTGGAACCTGTCTTCTCTGATCCTCCTTTACTTTAACTGACTTCAACCCATCTGTTGATAGAACAGAGCATTAGGAGTCAGGCTGCACATGCTCAGTTTGGTGTTGGCTTGGTGGTATTGCTAGAGAGGGGGAGTTTGGTTTTTTTTTTTTGCTTTTTTTTCTTGGGAGAGTGCCTGTGATCAGCACATTTTTCTTATGAATACCTATACAAACATTCTTTAGAAAATCTTCCAGTGTATGGCCAACTTAATACCCAATCAACAGCATTGACATTTAGCAGACATCATTCCTATCTAAAAGTGCTTTACCTATATGTGAATGGTAGAGACATTAACCAGTTGCCGACCGCCTCACGACGATATACGTCGGCAGAATCACGTACCTGTACGTGATCTGCCTCCCGCGGGCGGGGGATCCTATTGCCCCCCCCCCCCCCCAGGGCCCGAGGCGGTCGGCATTTCTCCCCCGGCGATCGGAGGTGAGGGGGAGGCCATCCATTCGTGGTCCCCCTCCCGATCGCTCCCGGCCAATGAAATCATTCCTCTGCTGCTGTATAGTAAACTTCAGCAGAGGAAATGATGTTATCTCTCCTCGGCTCTGTATTTTCCGTTCTGGCGCCGAGGAGAGAAGACATCCGAGACACACACAGTAGAACATGCCAGGCACACATTACACCCCCCCCCCCCCTTCCCTGTTCAACATAAAATTTCCCATTTGACCAAAGTCAATCTAAGGATATTTTTGGAAAATGTCTGTCGATCAGCTGCTGATCTGTGTATTCTGACAGTCTAGAGTCCTGCTGTCGGAGTACAAATTCTCAGCAGGGGAGATCCTTTATCCCTCGTGTGCATCGAGAAATGTATCTATTTTAGCTTGCTAGCTGAATAAAAAAATTGCCCATCTATGACCAGCTTAAGTCAGTGGATTTTCTAAGAGAATGTGCATCTGCACACAGTAAGGAAGTGTGTCTGCTGCAATGCCTTTTAATAATAATTTGAAGGCACACAGTGGGGAGGGGGAGAAGATTACTAAACCCCCCCCCACCCCACTAAACTTTACTAACCAAATGGCAGAAGAGGATAGGACAAACAGGTGAGGCAGGAATTCCACTTCAAGTACTTTAAGAACTCTGCTATTAACATTTCGTCTGCTTAATGCCTGTTTTAACCCCGTAAATGCTGCACTAACATGACGCTGTTGCATGCAGTTGCAGGGAGGTTGCAGCTCCCCCATTGACTTTTAACAGGTCGTGTTTGGGGGGCAGTAGCGCCTACCAAACGCAGCAGGAGGTATGTATAGTTTCTCTCTGCTTCACGGGCGTGGCTTGGGTATGCTCTAGAGCTGCATGATTAATCCTCAAGAATGGTTATCTCGATCTTGACTAAAGTGTTTCCAGATTCTTTCTATGCAAAGAATTCTCTCTGCTCTTCTGAAGCCACAGCCTCAAAAGAAAGGAAGGAAAAAACCTGGCAGTCTGCCAAGAATCAAAACAATCTTTATCAGTTGAACTTAAGTATAAACATTGTAACATTTTGTCAATGGAAAAGACTTCCGGTGCAAGTGAAAAAAGTTTAACCACTTAAACACTAAACCTTTTTCTGACATTTGTTGATTTCAAGTTAAAATCTTTTTTTTTTTTTTTTTTTTGCTAGAAAATTATTTATTATTATTTAGGATTTATATATCGCCAACAGTTTATGCAGAGCTTTTACAATATAAAAGGAGACAATACAGTTACAATACAATAAAATACAAGAGGATTAAAAGGGCCCTGCTCAGAAGACCTTACAGTCTGATAGGGTGGGGCAGGTGGTACAAAAGGTTGTAACACTGGGGAATGAGCTGATGGAAGTAGTAGATTTGTTGGAGACATGATAGGCTTCCCTGAAGAGATGAGTTTTCAGGGATCGCCTGAAAATAGCAAGAGTAGGGGATAGCCAGACCAGTGGAGGTAGCGAGTTCCAGAGGATGGGAGAGGCTCTGGAGAAATCCTGGAAACGAGCATGGGAGGAGGAGACGAGGGAGTTAGAGAGTAGGAGGTCTTGAGAAGAGCGGAGGGGACAATTTGGGTGATATTTGTAGACAAGATTGGTGATGAAGCTCGGGGAAGAGTTGTGAATGGCTTTGTATGTTGTGGTTAGTATTTTGAATTTAATTTGCTGGGTGATTGGGAGCCAGTGTTGGGATTGGAGGAGAGGGTTGGCAGACACTGAGCAGTTGGTAAGGTGGATAAGTCTGGCAGAAGCATTCATGATATCCTGAAGAGGGGATAATCTATGGAGAGGCAGGCCAATGAGAAGGGAGTTGCAATAGTCAAGGCGAGAGATAACCAGGTGTGTGAGTGAATGAGGAGCTTGGTGGTTTCATTTGTTAAAAAGGGGCGTATTTTAGAGATGTTACGGAGGTGAATTCTACAAACTTTTGACAATGATTGGACTTGGGGCTGAAATGGCAAGTCAGAGTCTAGGATTACACCTAGTACCTTGGCGTGAGGGGAGGGCCTGATGGTTGCATTGTTAATTTTGATGGAAAAGTCATGGAGGGGGACATGTGCAGGGGGGAATATTAATAGCTCAGTTTTAGAGAGATTTAGTTTAAGGAAGTGGTGCGACATTCATGCTGATATGTCAGTTAGTAAGTTAGTAATGCGAGAGGAGACTGAAGGAGTGAGGTGAGGAGTAGACAGATTTGGGTGTCATCGGCGTTTAAGTGGTATTGGAAGCCGTGGGCGGTTATAAAGTGACCAAGGGAGGAGGTGTAGATAGAGAAGAGAAGGGGTCCAAGAACAGAGCCTTGGGTGACCCCCACGGAAAGGGGCAATGAAGTGGAGGAGACAGTTGTAGGTGACACTGAAGGAGCGCTGTGATAGATAGGCAGAGTATCAGGATAGAGCAGAATCTCAGAGGCCAAGGGGAATGTAGTTTGAGAAGGAGCGGGTGGTCAACAGTATCAAAGACTGCAGAGCGGTCGAGTAGTAGGAGTATGGAGTATTGGATGTTGGTTTTAGCAGTTAGTAAATTGTTAGTGTGTTTTAGTAAGGCAGTTTCGGTGGAGTGCTGCGAGCGAAAGCCAGGCTGTAATGGGTCAAGAAGGTTATTTTCACTGTGGTAGGAGCTAAGACGGTTGTAGACTAAGCGTTCTAGAAATTTAGAGGTGAATGTGAGCAATGAGATGGGTCTTAAGTTTAGACTGGTGGGGTCCAGTGAGGGCTTTTTAAGTATGGGAGTGATCTGCACATGTTTTAAAGGGGAGGGGAAGGTGCCACTAGAGGGAGAGATTGAAGATGTGAGGGAGCATAGGATAGAATAAGAGGGTGACCTTAGTAGTTGCGAGGGAACAGGATCCAAGGGACAATTGGTTAGGTGGGCATCTGAGAGAAATTTTGTAACCTCTTCAGTAGTAGCCAATTCAAAAGAGGAGAGTGTTGGGCCAGGTATGTTGGGTGGGGAAGATGTACGCACAGTGGATGTGTCCTCACGAATTGCATCAATCTTGTCTTTTGGTTTTACGCCACATGTCGTTCAAGAGCGTGACAATGTCTCTTGAGATTTCTAGTGTTGTCAGTTTGCCAGGGTTGTAACTGTCAGGGCCTGACTCTGCGTGTGGTAGGAGGAGCAAGTGCATTTAATGATGATGAGAGCGAACTGTTGTAGACAGAGGTGGCCAGGACAGGGGAGAGATTATGTCATATTGGTGGTCAGTAGCAGAATAGAGAAGAGAAGGCTTAAAGCGGAGTTCCACACAAAAATGGAACTTCCGCTTTTCGGAACCCTCCCCCCCTCCGGTGTCACATTTGGCACCTTTCAGGGGGGAGGGGGGTGCAGATACCTGTCTAAGACAGGTATTTGCACCCACTTCCGGCATAGACTCCCATGGGAGTCTATGCCTCTTCCTGTCCCCACCGCGCTGTCTCCTGGGAACACACAGCTCCCAGGAGAGAGCGGGGACCACTAGGGACACGCAGCGCGACTTGCGCATGCGCAGTAGGGAACCGGGAAGTGAAGCCGCAACGCTTCACTTCCTGATTCCCTCACCTAGGATGGCGGCGGCAGCTGCCGAGAACCGAGCGGGTTCTCGGCGTCCCCTGCCGACATCGCTGGACTCCTGGACAGGTAAGTGGCCATGTATTAAAAGTCAGCAGCTGCAGTATTTGTAGCTGCTGGCTTTTAATATTTTTTTTTTTTTTGGCGGTGTGGGTGAACCCCCGCTTTAAGGTGGCGAAGGTTCCTACAAGTATTTGCTGCTTGGAGGGATGGGTGGTTGGAGGCAAGGATACAGTGAAACTAATGAGGTTGTGATCAGAGAGGAAGGGGGGTGTTTGTGAGGTTGCCAGGGTTGCAGAGATGGGAGAATACAAGGTTAAGGGTATTACCATTGGAGTGAGTGGAAGTATGTGTCCTTTGTGTTAGGTCAAAAGATGAGGTTAAGTTGAGAAGTTTAGCTGTAGTTGGGCTGTTAACATTGACAGGAATGTTGAAGTCACCAAGAATGAGTGAGTATTTCAGAGGAGAGAAAGTAGGGTAGCCAGGCAGCAAAGTAATCAAGACAGCGCAACACCTGTCCAGGAGGCCGATAAATTGTGGCAATCCTCAGAGAAATAGGAGAAAACAGACAAATACAGTGCATCTCAAAAGAAGAGAGGGAAAGAGGGAGGGATAGGAAGGACTTGGAAGGTGCTTTGTGGGGATAGAAGGAATCCAACTCCACCTCCTTTCTGTCCATTGGGTCTGGGGGAGTGAGTCCAATGGAGGCCACCATGGGAGAGGGCAGCAGGAGAAGCTGAGTCCAGATTTTGAAGCCAGGTTTCGGTTATGGCAAGTATGTTAAAGCCATGAGAGATGAAGAGGTCATGTATAGATGTTAGCTTGTTACAGATGGAGAGGGCATTCCAAAGGGCGCATGAGATAGGTGGGCTGCTTTGAGGAAGCAAGGGGATAGAAACTAAATTAAGTGGATTGCGGTTGTTTCCAGATAGTAAGGGGTATTGGAGATGTGGCTTGCAGTTTGAAAATGGCGGACCAGGATTAGGAGAAATGTCACCTGAGACTAGGACAGCGGTTCTCAACCTGGGGGTCGCTTGCCGATTCGCCAGGGGGTCGCAAATGCTGGCCGAGACGGACCCAAAGTTAATGCCGGAGTCTGTCCGTCTCGACCAGCGATGTCACTTCCTGGAGAGGAGAGACCACACGGAAATGACGTTCCGTCGCCGCCATCTTGGTACTCTCGTAAGGCTACACTTAGTCGGCAAGTGGACATCTTTTTTACACCCACCGAAGTCCGCTTGCTGCGGATGAGTGTACCAAGAGAGCGGCGACGAAACGTCACTTGCCGAAGCTGTGCTAGAAACATGTTGGGTGCTATACACTTTGTATCTAGCACTGGCACGGAATAACCACTTTTGTGGAACCAACCAGGATGTTTATATATAAATCCGTGGTGGGGATGCAAACAAACTGAAAAAAATCTGAAAAAAAAACACCATTAGAACGCCGCCACTGTGCCCATCAAACGCCGCCACTGTGCCCTTTAATTGTTGCCACTGTGCCCATCAATTGTCGCCACTGTGTCAGCAAACGTCGCCACTGTGCTCATCAATTGTTGCCACTGTGCCAAAAGCAGCCACTGTGCCAGCAAACGTCGCCACTGTGCCCATCAATTGTCGCCACTGTGCCAGCAAATGCAGGCAATGTGCCCTTTAATTGTTGCCACTGCGCCAAACGCAGCCACTGTGCCCATCAATTGTCGCCACTGTGCCAGCAAACGCAGCCACTGTGCCCATCAATTGTCGCCACTGTGCCAGCAAACGCCGCCACTGTGCCAGCAAACGCGACCAACGAAAATAATTTTACTGTTAGGGGTCCCCACAACTTGAAATTTTATCGAGGGGTCACGGCACTATAAAGGTTGAGAACCACTGAACTAGGAGGAGGGTGAGGAAGGCAAGATGGGAGTGGGATGTGTATGAGCGCACGTGTCTAGTGGCCCTGGTGTTTATGCCAGCATGTGGATGCAGCAAATGCAGGAGATGATGGGTGCAGTAGTAGGGAGAGGGTAGGAGTGAAGGTGATACGGTATGTGCATGCTGCAGGGTAGAGGTAAGGATAATTTGAGGATAGAAGACCCTGATGTGAGAAGGAAGAGAATGAGGAGCATGTTGGTGGATAGAGTGGGTATCTGTCTTGATATAAAATGTCAAATGCTGGTTTGCTTGCCGTCTTGCAGAGTGGTTGGAGAGTTCTTCATCCAGCTTTAGTTATCCTGCTTTGCTTAGTTATCCTGCTATCCTACTTAGAACCCCCAAACATTATATATATATTTTTTAGTAGACACCCTAGAGAATAAAATGGTGGTTGTTGCAATATTTTTTTATTTATATGTCACACTGTATTTGCGCAGCTGTCTTTCAAATGCAATTTTTTTGGAAAAAATTACTTTAACCACTTCAGCCCCAGAAGAATTTACCCCCTTCCTGACCAGAGCGCTTTTTGCGATTCGGCACCGCGTCGCTTTAACTGACAATT
Organism: Aquarana catesbeiana; assembly: GCF_042186555.1. Lineage (NCBI taxonomy): Eukaryota > Metazoa > Chordata > Amphibia > Anura > Ranidae > Aquarana > Aquarana catesbeiana. The sequence continues at coordinate 116,109,122 of NC_133330.1, read as the reverse complement.
GTGCAGTCATGCGATGTTGCACCCAAACAAAATTGATGTCTTTTTTTTCCCACAAATAGAGCTTTCTTTTGGTGGTATTTGATCGCCTCTGCGTTTTTTTTAAAAAATTTTTTACGCTATAAACAAGAGACAATTTTGAAAAAAAAAAAAACGCATTATTTTGTACTTTTTGCTATAATATCCCCGTTTTTTTTTTTTTTTTTTAAAAAAGCACATTTTTTTTCTCAATTTAGGCCGATCTGTATTCTTCTACATATTTTTGGTAAAAAAAAATCACAATAAGCATATATTGATTGGTTTGCGCTAAAGTTATAGCGTCTACAAAATAGGGGACAGATTTATAGCATTTTCATTAACCACTTAACAACCAGCCCATAGCCAAATGACGGCTACAGGGTGGTTGCTTAACTCTGGGAGGGCGTACAGTGACGTCCTCCCAGAATTCCGCTCTCGCGCGCCCCCTGGGGCACGCACCCGAGAACATCCGTGACCGTCGGGTACAGAGGACCCGGCGCATCATGGTAAACGGTCGCTGATCGCGGCCATTTACCATGTGATCGCTCCGTCAAATGACGGAGCGATCACATGTAAACAAACCGGCGTCATGTCATGACGCTGGTTTCTCTCTCCCCTCTCTGTATCGATCGGTGCAGAGGGGGAGGGATCGGATGGCCACAGCGCTGCTCTGTGACATGTGCAGTCACATCCAGCCATCCATCCTCAGCCATCCCTCCATGCTCAGAAATACCCTCTGCCATGCCCTGCCATACTCTGCCATGCCCAGCCATTCTCTGCCATACTCGGCCTCTGTGGCCAGGCTGTGGAAGTCTCACACATGTGGTATCGCCGTACTCAGGAGGAGTAGGAGAATGTATTTTAGGGTGTCATTTTTGGTATGTACATGCTATTGTGTTAAAAAAAAAAAAAAAAAAAAGCGTTTTAACCACTTCCCGCCCACCGTCATGACATCCTTGACTTTGTGCGGGGATAACTGAATGATGCCTGCAGCTACAGGCATCATTCAGATATCATCTTTTTCAGCTGATTTTCTACACCATAAGAATGATCATAGTGCCTGTTCCGCTGCTTAATCATTTTTACGGGAGGCGAGAGGGAACGCCGCCCCCTCTCCCGCCACCCTCTGGTGCTTCTACCTACTCACCGTTACGATCGAAGCCAGGATTGTGTTTTGTTTTTTTCAGGCTTCCCAGCCTAGAGGTGAGATGTGGGGTCTTATTGACCCCATATCTCACTGTAAAGAGGACTTGTCATGCCATAGTCCTATTACAAGGGATGTTTACATCACCAAAGCACCAAAAAACACCTAGATGTGAACCAGGTCTAAGAAGTTTAGTAACATAATGGGGGTTAAAAAAACTAAAATTAGCCCTTTTATAGTACAAAAAAAGCAGATAATCACTACTGTAAGGGGTTAATTTTTTTACTGTAGAACTGTGAAAGTAATATTTACAGTAGTGATTATTTGCTCTTTTTCTACTATAAAAGGACTAATTTTATTTTTTTTTTTATTTTTTTTTAACCCCATTATATTACTGGCCGATTAATCGATTATGAAAATAGTAATTGATTAATTTCACAATCGATTAGTTGTTGATTAATCGATTAGTTGTTTCAGCCCTACATTGATTACTGTAAAAATGTCACTGGCAGTGAATGGGTTTATACTACGGGGCCATTTAGGGGTTAACTGTGTTCCCTGGGAGGTGATTCTAACTGAAGGGGGAGGGGACTGACTAGAGGAAGTGACGGATTGTGGTTCCTAGCTAATAGGAACATATGATCTGTCACTCCTGTCAGAACAGGGAAGTGTGTGTTTACACACACTCGTCCCTGTTCTGTGTCTCCTGCTCACGATCGCTGTGCTGCGGGCATGGGTGCGCGCGCGCCTGCTATCCCGACCCCGCAAGCCGACGTATAGCTATGATGGCTCGCGCAGGGGAGCCAACCTGCCGCAATATAACTGTGGTGGTTGGTCGGGAAGCGGTTAATGAATTTAAAAAAAAAAAGCTAACCAGCAAAGTTAGCCCTTTTTTTTTTTTTTTTTTTTTTTTTTTTTTTTAATAATGTGAAAGATTTTACGTCGCGAGAATCGTGATCTTTTTATTCTAAGCAAAAAGTGATTCTCATTTTGGCCAGAATCGTGCAGCTCTAGTATGCTCCCGACCGCTGCTTTTGCAGTTTAAGGGGTCTGGGGCTCAGCCACATGTTTTTACCACCCTTAACTGTAAATGAGCCCTTAGTCTGTCAGATTAGCAGGAGTCAAAGGGTCGTTAAAATCAATTGTGTTCCAGTCAAGAATTTCTGTAATGGAAAGTGGTACTTCAAAAAGCTAAATATGCACTTCAACCGTGTATATGTTGATTGCTGTACTTTTTAAATTTTGTTTAACTGTGCCTGTGATTCACAGACGGTCCAATGGCGGCTGGTGCTCAAAATTTGGGGAGGGGGGGGGGCGCGCAGGGCAAACAAGCTGATGAATTAAACTGTTAGTAATGCAGTACTGTAAATAGCCATTCATTAGGTGTATGTATCATTACTGCTAGATAAAACTGCCCGTCATATGCAGCCTCACTGTGCCCATCACAGTAGTGCCAATCACATCCACGTTTCAAGTAAAAGAAAATAAAACCACTTAACATAAGGTGTCCTCATCAGAGCACCCTTTTACATCAGGTGTCCACATCAGCATCCCCCTATAAATCAGGTTTCCCCATCAGAGTCCTCCCTCACATCAGATGTCCCCATCAGGGTCCTCCTTTTACATCAGGTGTCCCCATCAGAGCTCCCCTTTACAGCAGATGTCTCCCCTCTCCCCCCCTTGTGCTCTTGCACAAGTCACCTGTCAAATCTCACACATCCACCTTTGGACCTGCGGGGATGAGTCATAGAAACTGGGAGTGAAGATACAGGACCTGCAAATCACACACCACAGCAGGTAACAATGCTATAGAGCAGGGATACTCAAACTACAGCCCTCCAGCTGTTGCAGAACTACACATCCCATGAGGCATTGTAAAACTGACATTCACAGACATGACTAGGCATGATGGGAATTATAGTTCCTGAACACCTGGAGGGCCGAAGTTTGAAGACCCCTGCTATAGAGGCAGTGTTCAGGGCGCAGAGCTCAGCACCCGAGGACTTTCTAAAGGAAGCCAATAGAGCTGCTTGTTTGCAATCACGTGATTGCAAACACGTCATGCTTCCCATAGCAGCTTTGTGTCCGATGCCCTGCACACAATTAAAGGGACATTTTTCATAATTTTTTTTTTCTTCAGTGATTGCAACACGTGTACACCATCCCACACACTTAAAAGGCCAGTATTTTTATTTTTTTATGATGAGTAGCTTTGGGGGCTGCCACTGCTTTCATAGCCAGAATGGTGATACCACCAATCTATTTAAGCATTGTGTGATAAAGCTTAACAGACTTAAACCAGGCGAACATGGATTGAAATGTTGCTGGTTCAGCATGGACTAGCCAAATTTCGTTCGATCTATGTATGGGCAGGCTGGTTGTACACAAGTTGGTTGATCTATCGATAACCAGCCTGTTGGGCAAATAAATTCTTGAGCCACGCCACTGTTCTAATGCCTGTCCTCTAATGAGTCTCCAGCTCATGCCTTTTTAGGGTGAATGTCTCCTGGAGCTGCTTTAATCCACCCTCCTAAAGATGTCAGTGGAAGTAAAACTTCTCCATTTCCCAAGCAGAAAGCAGTGTAAACCTTAGTGTTACCAAAACCCAGGACCCTGCATTCACTATACCTGTTCTTCCACAGTACACAGAACATGGAAATGTAATCATTTTAGTAAATAAACTGCTAAATACCTTTTCTCATCAGCAGTATATAGCAGTCTTGTGACTTCTATCAGTTCCTGGTTAAAGCTTGTAGGAGGAGTTTTCATACTGCACTGAGCTTTCCTATCAGCATGCAGGACTCCTGACCCTCTGTCTGGACAGTGCTGATTGGCCCTGTGCTGATCACATGCACTTTCCCAAGAAAAAAAAAAACACCTCTAGCAATACACACCAAACTGAGCACGTGCAGCCGGACTCCAGTAACTGTCTTATCCGGACTTGTTTTGGAGTCTGAGAAAGCGGAGGATCTGTGCATACAGGATCAAACAGCATTTTTGCACAATGCAAAAGATTAACACCTTAGGTTCCACAGTGAGTATAACAAGCATACTTTACTGCATATACAGACTGATTTTACAGTTGTGGTTTAGTAACACTTTAATTTGCGAAACCTGATCTTCCTTCTGAGGCTAAAAAGTATTACTTTTGTTAACTTCCCGGCTTCAGCCTCTAAGGCCAGACCCAAGCCAAGGCCCAGTTCTGCCACAAACCATGTGTCTACAATTCTCCCAAACTGGCAGACAAGGCCTCTTCGTTATGCAGGGATGCCCCCATTTTCCAGAGTGGAGGATGTATGTTGGCCTTTGCAGATACCTGGTCAGTAAGAAACCCGGATGCATTGGTAAAAGACCTGGCTTAAAGGGGTACAAGTTAGAGTTTGGGTCTCTGTTTTATGGTATCCATCCTGCCTGTTTCTCTGCCCAGACTAGCAGACCTCCATGCTGCCTTTGCAGATTTTTTTAATCATTGAGTTACTGTCAAAGCTCAAATGTTGTAATAGTTCCAGGGTTTTTACTCCAAGCAAAAGGATGTATTAGCCCCATCTTGATTCTGAAGGCCCTAATTGTATGTCAGAGCTTCTCTCCATCAAGAAGACCACCTAGCTCATGTGAACATTAAGCATGCGTACTTGCACGTCCAAAACCTTCTAGCACATCTAAAACGCTTTTCCTGGCCCTAGCATTTGATTCTGTACCCCGAGTGTTCACCAAATTACTAGCCCCAGTGCTAGCCTTGTGCTACCATTGTAGCATATCTGGATGGCTTCCTATTGCATGAGCAGTCAGCACAGCTCTTTATTGAGAACCTAATTCGGACAAGCCAACCTTTAAAGCGGAGTAACACCCAAAAGTGGAACTTCCGCTTTAAGCACTTCTTGCCCCCTTACATGCCACATTTGGCATGTAATTTTTTTTTTTTTTTTTTTTTTTTTTGGGTGGGGTGGAATAGGTACACTTTTTTTTTTATTTTTTTTTTTTAAGGTGTTTGCTTTTCTTTTGTTGTGAAAAAATGGAAAAATAAACAAAAGTAAAAGTACAGACTATCATTACATTGCTGTATATTGCAATCAGCAACTTTAATTTAATTAAGATAATGAATAAATCACTGGTTATGACGTCTGGATAAAACAATTATATCCCAAGAAAGAACTCAACTAAACCATTCACACACATAGCACTCATGAGCCCTACCATCACAGTATATTTCCAGAAACCCACAGGCAGTAAACTTTTAAGTGCATACAGGAATCTCTATCCATGTGTAGACATATGTCAAATATTATTTACTGAATCACAACATCAAACCATTTTACTGAGATAGCTGTGAGGAGAGAACATGTCCCCCGAGACGTCCAGCCACGGCTGCCATATTTTGGTGATCTTCTTAGGGCATGCCCTTCTTTTATATATCAATTTGAATTTTGGGAGGATCCCATGAACAATGCGGAAGAAAGCATGGGCCGAAAGGGGGGCAGTATCTTTCCAGTGTAGTAGAATTGTTTTACGTGCATAAACTAACAAAATACGTATCCTCGTACTCATGCTAGAACTTTATCATTCAAAACTCCCAATAGTCCAACCTCCGGGGTATGAGGCAACGTTAGATGCAGCTTACGGTTGAAAAAGGCAAACAGATCCTTCCAGAAGGTAGCAAGTCCAGAACATGACCAAAACATGTGAAAGAAGTCGGCAGCATTCATGTTACATCTAGCACGTGCAATATTTTGACCCAGACCCATTTTAACCAACCTAGCAGGTGTATAATGTAAATGATGTATAAACTTAAACTGTATCAGGACATCAGCCGTGTTGATACCCTGAAAGCATATTTCCACTGCCTCTTCCCAATCCTCTTCAGAAAGCTCAGGCATAAACCTCTGCCATTTACGTTGAGAATTCTGAAAGGGGTCCGCTCCCATCACCTGAAGGCGTCCATAAAAGGTCGTCACTAGTTTATTTCTGGAAATGACAGCAGGTCCTCAATGGAAGATTCCTTGAGCTCTACGTTCAACGAGCCAAATTGTGCCCAAAGGGCATGTCGCAATAAAAGATACTTGAAAAAGAATTTATTGTCAAGGCCATATTTAAGTCTAAGAGATAGGTACCTTCTTTTTAGAGGGACTTCCTCCTTCCGCTGCTCGGCCACCTTGGCGGCGACTCCTCTCCCCCCTCCGTCACTCCCTCCCTGCAATCTTCTGGGACACGTCACAGGTCCCAGAAAATTGCCTGGCCAACAGCAGAGCGCAGCGCGATTCGCGCCCAGCCGTGAAGCCATACAGGGTGCCCACAGTTGGGTGCCCACAGTTGCTAGGATGGCTCAGCAGAAAGGAGCGAGGCTCCGGGTGGCTGTATCGTTTTGACCATGGGACAGATGAGTGTCTGTTTATCAAGAGTCAGCAGCTACAAAAAGCTGATTTTTAATAAACTAAAAAACAGGTGGAACTTCACTTTGCAGTGGAGATGCAAGACAAATAATATTTTTGGACTTTAAACTTTCTCTGATGTGGCTGGCTGCTGCCTCAGGTAAAACTCAGTTTGATTCACCCTGTCACTGCTATACAGTAAGTGCCATGCTTCATAGGCCTTCTGTTATTGGACAGGGGAAGAGGTGGGACAGATAGATGTCAGTACCTTGTACCTTCCCTTGTCCAATCACATGGCACCTTATTTTTTTTGAGTAGAATGCATGACATTTTATAAACGGTCAAGATGGAGAGCGAGAAATGCTCTTCTTGGCTGTATGAGATGGAAAATTGTTTTACAGTACTGGAAGTTTAGCGTTTACAGTAGTGTCAGGACTGAATGAAATTGAATTCTCCCCCAACGCAACAGCCAGTACACATGGGTAAAAACGTTTCGAACTTGGTGCTATAATCCAACCAGTAATCTCAGGTGGATGACCTCATGTTAGCTCAAACCACAGGGCATACAGCACTACACCATATGCCTAGAGCCCCTTTTAAGGTACTCAGGTGATTTCTTATGCCCTTTAGCCACAAAGACTTCGCTACAGAACAGTCACCACTCTGACACAAGGAGATTGAGGGGAAATCTTAGGCTAACATGCACTCTGCTGAAGGCCTGCAAAACATTCAGCAGACTGCTCAGCCTGATGATGCTTTCTTTGCACCAGAGCAGGTCCCTATTTTCACATGCTCTGCATCTGATTCTATCTCTACCTTATGCATGCAACACATGGCCCTTCTGAGACCTGTGGTGGTTCCTTGGACAACAGCTTTAATACAGCCCCCAATATGGGTGGATCCCAGTATGCCTGCTCTAGAAGAGGTAGACGTAGTGTGGAATAAAGTGAAACAAAAGGGCGCAAATGCCTAGTGCATTATCAACAGCACTTTATTAAAGGATAAGAATACATACTCGCAAAAGCAATGGATGTAACCGTGTTGAACATAAATTCAAGAACCAAAGGTCTTCAACACAAGGAAACTCAAATAGTCCAAACGACCATGAACCACTGACACATTTTGGGGTATATTACCCCCTTCTTCAGAGCAAAAAGTTTTGCTTTTGCAGCCTTTTGTGTCACTTTTTTCTATAGTTGCAAGATTCCCTGATCTCAGGAGGGCAGCATCAGCTCAATGCACTAGTCTAGTTTGGGCATAGATGGCAGTGAACAAGTCCTGTGTTCCAGGACTACCTTGGCTGAGCAATTTCAGCATCTACCTTCTGCTTTGTATTTTTGCATGGATTCACTAGGACAAGTCGTGACCTAAATCTCCAGATTAGATCCAATTTCTGTTCACTTCTGCAGAATCTTGTGGCTCAAAGCCTGCTCTGCTGAAGCTGCCTATAACATGCCTCATAAATATGCCATTTGAATGACTGTCTCTTTGAGGCACTGGACAAATTCATCAAAGATGTCACTGAAGGAAAGGTCCTTCTTCCACACCAGATTCCAAAATCCTCTTCAGGAGTTTTTTCTTCTCAAAATGCAGAGCACCTCAACATTCTTCACAGGCTTCAACTGCTAAGCCAAAATGCATAGATCAACCAAGTTTAAGCCCTCTTCACAATGAAGGCACACCCTCACGCCTAAGAATGGGGGACATCTGTTACAGTTTGCCGTTCTCTGGTCACAGACATCTCAGAGGTTCAATCAGTAGTTTTAAAGGCGTAGAAAATAGTTTTAAACTCTCCCCCTCATGACCGTCTCTCAAATCATACAAAACCTGCTCAAGGCTAGATTTGCAGAACACCCTTCGCCATCTCTTGACTCAGGAAGTAGTCGTTCCAGTATCTTTGGAGGACAGGTTTGAAAGATTCTACTTAGACCCATTTACAGTACCAAAACCTTACAAGGGTTTTTGTCCTATCCTGCACCAAAAATCCGTAAACAAGTAACCTTAGGCCGGCCATATATGGACTGAATTTCTTTCGTGCAATCAGACAGTGTGCATGTATAATCTACCCATACATGGTTCAAATCTCAGCCGGTTCATCAGGAACCAGCCAAGATTCGAGCCATCAATGGCCGGCTTTAGAGTCCCCTCTGAGACAATGGCAGATGCCTATTTGCATATTCCCAATTGCCCATCTCCTTAACACTTTTGCAGTAGGAGTCAAACATTTTCCAGTTTTTTGCACTGCCATTTGGCCTATCCTCTGCTCCCAGAGTATTCACAAAGGTACTTGCACCCCTTCTTCACCTTTTTAAGAACTCAGGCATTTAGGTCAAAGGGGGGTATCAGGGCAAACTTTTTTCTCAAGGACTCTACCTTCCAACTATCTGCTAACGTGGAGAGGACTTTTAGTAGCAGCAGCCCTATACCACACATCTCCTAGCGTGGTACAGGGCTTATGGGTGCAGTTTGGCTGGCTTCTTCCCCCTGGTTGTTTTTCCCACCACTATCGCCATTAATGGTTTACTCCCTTGTGAATGTACTTATGCTATAACTATGTGACATCAATGTGCATTTCAGATACCACTTAAAGGTGAGAGGCTTGCACTCTTAGTATTATATCAGTAGTGTTGCATAATAGTTGTCTCTTCTAATAGTGTTTGGAGCTCTTATATGTTTGTTTATCTGGCAGGTATTATCTGTGTCCTTACTGACTGTCTTTATACAAGGTTGCTATATCTTTAACATTGTGGGAGAGCTAAGCTGATTTGGCTTGGTCCTGGTTGACAGTGTTCTAGGTGAGTATGTCTGGCATAATGGCTGACACCTTCTTATATAGCAGGTACAATTACTTTTGTAGCGAGGTATCTGCTATCTACCCCTCTGCCTTTTTCTTACTGATGCATTGCAGGTCAATGCTATACCTTTTATAGTGAAGCTTTTCTATCTTTTTTTTTTCTCAAAGCAAGGTTTTATTGAAAAAGAAAAAAGGTACAATAATAATTTGCATCAGAGCAAAAAAAGTTGTTATACAATCACACGTCTTTCTTCCATACATGGTACTACAAGTATATCTTGTATATGTGAACTGTTTGCATCTAAACTCAAAATTCCTTAAAAATAAAAAACAGACAAGTGTGCGGTGGGTTGTGCAACCTCCGTATACAACAAATTCAGTTATATAGCCACAGTTACATTATTCGATCCAATATCAGCTCAACCGGAGCTAGCCCTGGTACGTTCAACCATGGATCCCAGAGCTTAGCAAATTTTGCCATACTACCCCTATGTTGGTAGAAAAGCCTTTCCAGCCTCAGTGTGTTACCAATTTGCTTTATTTATTCCCTCACAGTAGGTGGTTCTGTCAACTTCCAGTGTCGTAGAATCGGCAACCGGGCCTGAAAAAGGGCCCTGGCTATCGCCTGTCTGGGCACCTCCTCAATCAAGTCACCCTCAATAATACCTAACAGGCAAGGTTTGGGAACGTTTTTTAATTTGACCCTGGATAGCTCGGTTAATGAGCTCCAACACCTCTGTCCAATAAACATGTAGCTTGGGACATCGCCACAGAAGGTGTATTAGGTCACCATGGTCCCGCATGCAACGAGTGCACGAGGGATCATCCAGTACTCCCATCCTAGCCAGCCTGACAGGAGTATAGTGGACTCGTAAATGTATGTATAATTGAGACAGGTGCTGTGCAACATTCAAAGAACATTGAGATACCGCTAAGAGTGCCTCCTCCCACTTCCTCTTCAAAGGGCCCAACATCACTCTCCCATTGGGCCATCACCTTTCGGGTCAGATCAGGTAGGAACATGTTAAGTAACATAGCGTAGCTACAAGATATGAAGCCCTTATAAGAAGATACCCCTGTCATGTAGTTAAAGATAGAAGTGCTGCTTTGAACCCAGGCATCCACACCACTTTCGGCTTTTATAGCATGTTGTAAGTGGAAATAGAAAAATTGCATGGACCTAGGGAGTTGGAATTCCTCCTGGAGAGCAGTAAACGTCTGCAGCTCACCATTACGGAATATTTGGGATAGATAATTGATTCCGTATTGCTGCCATTTTTTGCTATATTATTTCCCTAGCTCTGTGTAGCGTTTATTTTGCCATATAGGGCTATATTTAGTAAACCCATACCTGTTGTAATGTTCTGACTTTCTGCATTAAGTTGTATGTGGGGCATAATTTATTCGATTTACTAAATTGAAGTACTTCCAACCCCTCTGCCATCCCCCTTCCAATAGTGAATGTAAGAATGAATGTAAGAAGTGAGGTGGTTGAATCCGCCAAATTCAACTCCGAGGCACCGGATTAAGTGCCCTGGCTATGTGTTGTAACTGGGAGGCCAGATCGTACAACCACGGGTTTGGCAGCGCCAGTCCACCCATCTCCTTGGGTCTTTGAAGCTGTTCCAATCTTACCCTAGTCGTAGAGGAGTGCCATATAAGGGATCTGAACATTGAATTGATGATTCAAAATTGTTTCAAGGGGATCACTAGCGGGGAATTATGCAACACATATAAAATTTGGGGCATAAGAATCATTTTTATGAGGTTGATCCTATCTACTGGTGACATTTTCAACCTGGACCAGACCTTAATCCTATCACGAATACGATTTAGCAGGGGAGTAAGATTCAGCCTAAGATAATCCAAAGGGTCAGGGGTGACTTGTAGGCCAAGATATTTAATAGTCCTAGACACTGGTATATCAAGAAGTGTTGGCAGTTGCTGTGTTTGCATCAAGTAACATAAGCGAGGATTTAGTCCAATTTACAACCAACCCTGAATACAAACCGAAGGTCTGCACCACCTCCATGGCTTCATCCAGTGACTTCCCGGTATACCCTAAGAGTAGCATGGTGTCATCTGCATATAACATTAACTTCTCCTGTATCTCCCTGAATTGGAAGCCTTGAATAGCAGTGTTGGAACAGATGAGTGCCGCCAGGGGCTCTATGGCTAGAGCGAACAAAAGAGGGGACAGTGGGCACCCCTGTCTAGTACCCCTATGTAACTGAAAGTCCTGTGATACTCTACTCGCCTCTCTAATGGTGGCCTTAGGGGCATGGTACAGTTGCACCCAGGCAACAAATTCCTCCCCAAACCCAAATTTTTTCAAGACCACCCACAAGTATGTCCATTCAATACTGTCAAACGCCTTGTGGGCGTCTAAGGACAGTAGTGCCCGGTCCCCCTTGTTATCGGCCTCAGTCTGGATATTAAGGAAAAGTCTGCACAAGTTTATTGCTGTAGATTTTTGGGGCATGAACCCTGCCTGATCCGAATGTATAATAGTGGATATCACTTCGTTTAAAGGCATAGCCAGGACTTTTGCTAGAATCTTCACATCATTCTGTAGGAGTGATATGGGTCTGTAAGAGCCCGGGTCTAGTGGGTCTTTGCCTGGTTTCAACAGCAGCACTATGATGGCTTTGATCATGGATGGGGGGAGACTTTTTTGTTTTTCTTAGCTTTCTGGAATACATTCAGTAGTTTGGGTAGCATACCCTCAGTGTATTGCTTGTATACTTCAATTGGAATACCATCTTCCCCGGGTGCTTTAGAGTTAGGGAACATCCCGGTCGCCCGCTAGAGCTCCTCCAAAGTAAGAGGAGCATCCAGCTGCTCTCTAGCAGACTCTGATAACGTTGGGAGGTCTATCATTTCAAGGTACGTTTTGCAAGGATTCACAGAATAAGTCTGTTTTGGATTGGTATAAAGTAAAGTAGTAGGAGACCAGACATTGTGTGATCAGGATTATTGGTTACAACTCCCGCCTGAGTCCTAAGTGCGCTAATGGAGGGTGAGTTCTGTTGCGAGTGAGCAATTTTCGCTAGCAGGCGACCGGTCTGCTCCCCCCTCCTCCATAATAGGCCAGTTTATTAAAAAAGCGTTTCCTCTCTGCTGTGGACATATTACAATGACTGAGCGCCTCACTGGCGGCCAACCAGGAGTCTTTATGTTCCTCTGTGGGATCAGATATAAATTTCGCCTCCAGATCACTCACCAGTTGCTCCAATCCCTCCCTTTGGGCATTAGTATCCTGTTTGATTACATTGATCTCTCTGATAAATGTGCCTCGGAGGAAGGCCTTGAAGGCCTCCCATACATTCTCCATTGCAGCCTGACCTCTGTGTACCCTCCAGAACTCCTCAATTTTGGTCTCCATTTGGGCATTGGATGAAAACAGGTTAACCCAAAACGCATTCGGCTTCCATGGGGCTCTTACCATACTAGAGATGGGTCTCACCTCGAAGTTGGTGATCACAGGCGAGTGATCAGATATACTGCGAACAGCATACGTGATCTCTGATATGTGTCGGGAGGCTGTCACTGAGCAGATACTAAGATCTATTCGGGATAGGGACATATGTGATTTAGTAAAACAGGAAAAGCACTTGTCCTCTGGGTGCCTATCACGCCAAGGGTCAGTCAAGCCCACTTCCTCCATAAGTTTACTCAGAGGTGTACGGTATGAACCACGTAGCGTGCCTACAGGTTGATGTTTATCTAGAGCAGGGTCCAGCACACAGTTGAACTCCCCCATGATGTATATGGGAATGTCATGGTGACGTAGCTGGTATTCTAACACTATTTTGAGCACCTGGTGATTGTATGGAGGCGGAACGTACACAAATGCAAGAATACACTTCAAATTATATATGACACAACAAGATGACAAATCTCCCCTCTGTATCTGACACACACTCTATCTCCTGATAGTCCAAAGAACTATGTATCAATACACTCGCACCCCTCGAGTAAGAGGTGTGAGTGGAGTGATATGATCATTCCATCCATGACAGTTTTAGACATGACACCGACTCGGGTCAGATGGGTTTCTTGCAATGCGCAAATAGCAGGCAAATATTTGCGAAGGGAGGCAAACCATGGTGCGGTTAGGCTATCATGTATTCCCCGCACATTCCATGAGATCACCGGAACCATTGCCATTTTTGATCTATCCGTAGTACCATACCTATGTAATCTAGAAGCACACCTTCCCTTACCACGTTAACTAGAAAATGTTAACTAGACAGTTATTAGCTCTAAAGAAATGTCATGTAACGGAGACAATTCTCTGAAAGAAAATAATAACATAGAAAAAAAAATTAAAATAAAAACCAAGATTGAAAAGCGGGGTGCAACTGTAACCTCCGGAAAGTCAATCCATTGACTGTTGCCAGCTTGCGGATCGCAACCCAACGGCTGCCAGACACTGAGCCCAAACTCTGTCCATGAGGCCCACTGGTTGGCTCCTGTAGTAATTGTTAGCACCTTCCTAACTGTAATAGGACAACAGGTCCTCTTCTGAAAACATTGAATGGGTCCCAACAGAGGCCAACTTATCCCCAGACTGAGGACCAGAAAAAATGGATAAAACGTTCCACTTGTTGTGAACACTTACTTTTTTTTTTTTTTTTTTTTTTGGGTTGCCGAAAAATCGCTCTTTTGGAACAAAGGGGAAGTTCCCATCTCCTCATGTAGGCACAGATGTATCTCACTGTAGCGAAGTCCAGCTGGTCTTCATTTTAAAATTCAGAGAGAAAAGGCCGAATTCACTTTTCCTCTGCCGCTTGTCTGCTGTGCCTAGGGAAGACATTCTCGTTTGCGTCCAGCCACTCCGATGCATCCGACGCATTTTCAAAAAAATGCGCTTGTCCCCGTGCTGTAATCCGGAGCCTAGCAGGGTATAACATAGCGTATGGGGCCTGCAATTTTTGCAATCGCTGTTTCACCTCAGTGAAGCGAGCCCTACGCTTTTGCACATCGGAAGAAAAGTCCGGGTAGAATGAGACCCGCACACCATTAAATTGGATGTTTTGTTTTTCCCGAGCAAGACGCAGGATAATCTCCCTATCCCTGTAGTGCAGGAGCCGCGCCAACATGGGCCTTGGCGGGTGTCCGGGTGGTAGCGGGCGTAGTGGGACTCTGTGTGCCTTTTCAATGGCATACAGGGTAGTAAAGGCTTTCTTCCCAAATATGTCAGCAAGCCACTGCTCCACAAATTCCGTAGGGTCTCTACCCTCCACTTTCTCCGGGAGACCTACAATACGCACGTTGTTACGTCTCATTCTATTTTGGAGATCGTCAGCTTGCATATCGACCAATTTAATCATTCTGGTGTTTGCTTGCGTCTCCCTAACCAGGGGAGGAAGCTTATCTTCTAGGTCACTGATCCTGCTTTCAGGTGCAGTTGTCCTTTCCCTGATTTTTTTGCAGGTTTTGTCTAATCAGGGTTACTTCCTCCTTCAGGCCACCGAAGCGTGCTTGTAATGTATTCACTGATGCTGTACATTTGTTTACAGCTCTCAGTATAGCAGCTAGGGTCGGCTGTTCAGTGTCTTCATCCCCCTCTGCCTCCTCAGGTTCAGAAGTGTCTCTTATCGCTCTGCTCTGGCTGTCAGCGCCATGTCTCCAGCCCCCTCACCCTGCTCTGTGTCCTCTCCCTCTGCCATAACCTCAGGTACAGTCTTGTCAGTATGAGCGGCTGTCTCTGCTAGTTTTTGAGTATAGTATCTCATGTCCCTGGGCTGGTCGTTAGGGGCCGTTTTCTGTGGTTTTAGCTGTTTACTCAGTGTCCTTGTCTGTGTTTCTCTGGCCACGCTGCTGTGGAGTCCCGGCGGCGCCATGTTGGATTTTGGGCCGATCTGTTCCCTCCTTGTTTTTCCTGGTGACCATCATCTTTTTCAGGGGCCAAGCAGATCAGGTTGATCAGCGGGTGTTCTGGTACCAGCTGGTACTAAATAAGTGGTCCTACTGAGTCGGGAACAGGATCAAATAAGGGTGTCAGGTGGGAGCTCTGTGAAAAGTGGCTGCTCACATGCCAATCCTGGCCACGCCCCCCCACTTTTCTATCTCTCATATCTCATTATACCTGCCATGTCCCCACATCTACTCATGGTTCACCTATGCATGTAGCTGTTTTTGGGTGCTGGTTTACAGACGCAACTTTTTATGCTTGTATTTCCACCAGTGGACAAGTATGCAATCATTTGTATAGATTACTGAATATACCTGCATATATACTTAATGTCTCTAGTTTCATCTAGAAATTATATACAGTGCCTTGCAAAAGTATTCACCCCCGCACTTCCATGAAGACCAAGGAACTCTCCAAACAAGTAAGGGACAATGTTGTTGAGAAGTACAAGTCAGGGTTAGGTTATATTAAAAAAAAAAAAAATCCAAATCTTTGATGATCCCTAGGAGCACCATTAAATCTATCATAACCAAATGGAAAGAACATGGCACAACAAACCTGCCAAGAGACAGCCACACACCAAAGCTCACAGAGCGGGCAAGGAGGGCATTAATCAGAGAGGAAGCACAGAGACCTAAGTAAACCCTGGAGGAGCTGCAGAGACTGGAGTATATGTACATAGGACGACAATAAGCCGTACGCTCCATAGAGTTGGGTTTTATGGCAGAGTGGCAAGAAGAAAGCCATTACTTTCAACAAAAAACAAAATGGCACGTTTTGAGTTTGCGAAAAGGAATGTGGGAAACTCCCAAAATGTATGGAAGAAGGGGCTCTGGTCAGATGAGACTAAAATTGAACTTTTTGGCCATCAAAGAAAACGCTATGTCTGGCACAAACCCAACACATAACATCACCCAAAGAACACCATCCCCACAGTGAAACATGGTGGGGGCAGCATCATGCTGTGGGGATGTTTTTCAGAAGTCGGGACTGGGAAACTGGTCAGAGTTGAGGGCAAGATGGATGGTGCTAAATACAGGTATATTCTTGAGCAATGTTATTTGAGGCTAGGACGGAGGTTCACCTTCCAGCAGGACAATGACCCCAAACACACTGCTAAAGCAACACTTGAGTGGTTTAAGGGGAAACATGTAAATGTGTTTGGAATGGCCTAGTCAAAGCCCAGACCTCAATCCAATAGAAAATCTAAAGATTGCTGTTCACAAGCGCAAACCATCAAACTTGAAGGCGCTGGAGCAGTTTTGCAAGGAGGAATGGGCAAAATTTCCAGTGGTGAGATGTGGCAAGTTTACAGAGACTTATCCAAAGCGACTTGGAGCTGTGATAGCCGCGAAAGGTAGCTCTACAAAGTATTGGCTTTAGGGGGGTGAATAGTTATGCGCATTGACTTTTTTCTGTTATTTTGTCCTATTTGCTGTTTGCTTCACAATATAAAAAAAAAAAAAAAAAATCTTCAGTTGTGGGCATGTTCTGTAAATTAAATGATGCAAATCCTCAAACAATCCATGTTAATTCCAGGTTGTGAGGCAACAAAACACGAAAAATGCCAAGAGAGGTGAATACTTTTGCGAGGAACTGGATAAGCTCCCAAAGAAGCAAAACATGTCGAGCTTCTCTGCCAGGCCCTGTGCTCCATTTTTACACTCGGGTGGCCAGACCATTTTTTTGCATTTTTTTTTTTTTTTTTTTCCTTTTGCTTTTTTGTTTTTCACTTATAGCTTTCAGAGTTTGTAAGAAAAAAAACCCCAACCCATATATTTTTTGACCAGTAGAATAAAAAGTAGGTGCTACTGATTTTTAAGGTCCCACGATGTTTGCGCGAAATGTTCACCAAAACATTATTTTTGCTAAAAATCCACCAAAATAGTTATCAGATAAACAGCAAATTTTACAAAAATCCTACTAAATATATAAGCTTAACATGCATTGAGTTAATAAATAACAAATCTTTGTAACCTTTAAATTGTGCCTTTTTGCTAAATGGTGAAAAGCGAACAGACGCAAAAGTGTAAATCTACAAACTTCTCTAAAAATCTAAAGGTTTTCATTGTTCCCTTACAGCTTTCAGAATTTGTGAAAGACCCCCAAAACCATATATTTTCTGAAAGCATATGATCTCTAGAATAAAAAGGTGCTACAGATTTTTTAGACCCCGCGTTATTTGCGCAAGTGTTTTATCAAAACATATTTGCAAAAAAAAAACTAAAACCATTAGATGAAAACACAGCCAATTTGACAAAATGTCTGCTAAATCCCTACTAAATATAAAAGCTTAACCTGTATGGAGTTAATGAATAACAAAAAACAATTTTTTACATTGCGCCTTTTTGCAAAATGGTGAAAATCAAACGTATCTAAAAATGTAAATATCCAAATATCTCTAAAAAATATGAAGGTTTTAATTTTTCCCTTTCAGGATTTGTGAAAGACCCCCAAAATCCATATATTTTCTAAAAGCATATAAACGCTAGTATAAAAAGAAGGTGCTACAGATTTTTTAGGCCCTGCGGTATTTGCGCAAATGTTTATCAAAACGATATTGTCACTAAAAACACACTAAAACCATTATTAGCAGATATAAACACACAGTTTTACAAAATTCCTGCTAAATATAAAAGCTTATCCTGGGTTGAGTTAATAAATAACAAATATTTGTAAATTTTAAATTGCACCTTTTTGCGAAATTGCGAAAATTAAACATATGCAAAAATGTCTCTAAATGTTTGGATGTTTTAATGCATCACTTACAGCTTTCAGATTTTGAAAAAGACCCCCCCCCCCCCCCAAAAAAAAAAAAAAACCCATAAATTTTTCTGAAAGCACGACCTGTAGAATAAAAAAATGGTGCTACTGATTTTTTTTTTTTTTTTTTTTTTTTTAGCCCTACAATACTTGCACAGATATGTTTATCAGATTGCTATTTTCACAGGAAAAAAAGCTAAAAAAACCTTAGTTGCACATAAAACCACAATGGGGTGTGCTACATCGTACTCCCATGGAGCGCTGTTTTTAACCATATGCGCACGGAACACCTGTGCATGCCTGGGCAGCCACAGTGTACCAATTGACATCAATAGGATTGCCTGCATGGGATGCATGGAACACCCTTGCATCCCTGTGCAGCTAAACATGGCCTTGCTGTAGTATACCCCGCATGAACAAGGCCTTTTAGTCTTGTTTAGACTTGTGGTTAAGCTGCATTTTTGCTGCCTGACAAATGCCCCTCGCCCTTAAAGAGGAGCTCCAATCTCCCCCCAAAAAATGAAAAGTCAGCAGCTGTACAAATACTGTAGCTGCTGACGCTTAATTAAGGACGCTTACCTGTCCAGAGATTCAGTGATGTCAGCACCCAAGCTTATTGGTAAATTGGCTTCAGGTGCAGGTGCCGGCATCTTGGCTAAGGGAAACCGAGCAGTGAAGCCTTTAGGCTTCACAGCCGGTTTCCTTCTGCGCATGAGCGAGTCACGCTTTGTCGGTGGTCCTTCGGTCTTATGTGTGTGTGTGTCTCAGGAGGCTGCAGGGGGGAGGAGGAGGAGGAGCCAAACAGCTTTGTAGCTTGCCGCGGTTATCTTGCCCAGAAGTAGGAGTGGGTACCTGTCAAAACTAGGTACCCGCTCCGCCCCTCTCCCACAAAAGGTGCCAAATGTTGCAAGGGAGTGGGGGAGGGTGCAAACAAGCAGAACTTCCCCTTTTTGGTGAAGCTCCACTTTAAGCTGTAATAGGCAATGGACAGAGTGCTGATGCTGCGATTTGCTTTGCGCCCGTGGCAAACTTGACCCAACTTGTAGCGATGTCTTCCTCCAAACACTACATATTTATGTCAAGGAGATGCGCCGCAAACTCCCCGCAACCTTGTGCTATGCATGCGGTTGCGGTGCATTTGGTAAAATGGGGCTATATCATAAAATTAAACATTGTTTTATTCACAAACTGACAATAGTAAACAGTTTTCTATACTGTATGTCTGTGATGAAAGAATGCAGGAGAGATCTGTAATGATCACTGGGCTGCATTCTTTCAGGAAAGGAAGAGTGGTGGTAAAACGCATGTTTTACAGCCCCTACCAACACCCCTCTCCCCCCTCCATGCCTACCGTGATCGGTCAGGGACTGCAGCGAGAGGGAAGGAGGGGAGAGCAAAGTTGGCA
Source organism: Aquarana catesbeiana (assembly GCF_042186555.1). NCBI lineage: Eukaryota > Metazoa > Chordata > Amphibia > Anura > Ranidae > Aquarana > Aquarana catesbeiana. The sequence continues at coordinate 116,089,715 of NC_133330.1, read as the reverse complement.
GCATGGAGGGGGTGCCTGGACAGCGGGGAGGTGGAGTGGGGGTCGGAGCAGTGCGGGGGGGGGGTAGTTTTTAAAAAAAACGATCCCTTTGTGCCTGTCCTGCAGCACGGAAAGCCGGCGGGAGGGGGAGGTGGGCTAGATGGCTAGCAGATGCAGGGCAGGCACTCAGACATTTGGGAAGTGGAGGGGGGATCCGATTAGCACTGGGAGTATCTTTCTGCAAGTGAATCCCTCTGTGGCTGCCCTGCAATACAAAAAGCCGGCGGGAGGGCAGAGGAGAGAATCCGACAGCTGCAGGACAGCCACAGAGGGATCTGAGTTTGCAGGGGGCGGAAATTGGTGCTGGAGTGGGGGGGGGGGGGGGGGGGGGATCAGAGCAGGAAGGGTAAGGCATGGTAAAGGGAGAGTTTGGCCTTCTGTACACTGCTGCTGGTAAACAGACATTTAGAAGCAGTTGAGCATTTTTTTCAACTGCTCCTGAACTGTCCTCTGTTATCTTACCAGAACATGTACACAGTGTCATTTAGGCCTCATGCACACGAGACACTGTTAAACTCGCGTTCAGAGGCAGTTGGACACTTTTTTCAACTGTCCCTGAACCCATTCAATGTTATCCTATGTGTCCATGTACACAGTCTTGTTTTTTGGTGTTTTTAGGCAGTTGCGTTTAACCTCGTTTTTCCAGAAGCAAAAAAATGGGTTCAGACGCAAAAGTTTTCCACGTTTCAGACGCCAAACGCGGCTAAATGCTGGTACCGCGTTTAGCCGCGTTTGCGTTTAAGTGTTTTTAAAGGAACATTTTACTACCCGATTTTGGGGCCCCATATCTCGGGGCCACTTGGTGCTAGGAACCCCACATTTGGTGTGCTAACAGAGTTGAACTAACACTATAAGATATTCAAATTTGGGGTTTCTAGCACCAAGTGGCCCAAAAGTCTGGTCGCAAAATGTCAAGCACTTCTACAGCAGAGAATGACATTTTCCGACCTGAGTTTGGGGCCCCATATCACGAGGCCACTTGGTGCTAGGAACCCCATATTTGAATATCTTGTAGTGTTAGTTCAACTGTGTTAGCACACCAAATGTGGGGTTCCTAGCACCAAGTGGCCCCAAGCACTTTTTTGTAGCAAAGAATGACATTTTGTGACCCGAATTTGGGGCCCCATATCTCGGGGCCACTTGGTGCTAGGAACCCCAAATTTGGTGTGCTAACATGGTTGAACACTATAACATATCCAAATTTGGGGTTCCTAGCACTAGGTGGCCCCAAATTCGGGTCACAAAATGTTATTCTCTGCTGCAGAAAAGTGCTTGACATTTTGCAACCCGACTTTGGGGCCCCATATCTCGGGGCCACTTTGGTGCTAGGAACCCCAAATTTGGTGTGCTAACATGGTTGAACACTATAACATATCCAAATTTGGGGTTCCTAGCACTAGGTGGCCCCAAATTCGGGTCACAAAATGTTTTTCTCTGCTGCAGAAAAGTGCTTGACATTTTGCAACCCGACTTTGGGGCCCCATATCTCGGGGCCACTTTGGTGCTAGGAACCCCAAATTTGGTGTGCTAACAGTTGCACTATAAATATCCAAATTTGGGATTCCTAGCACCAAGTGGCCTCGAGATATGGGGCCCCAAAGTCAGGTCGGAAAGTGTCATTCTCTGCTGCAGAAGTGCTTGACATTTTGCGACCCAACTTTGGGGCCTCGTGTCTCAGGGCCACTTGGTGCTAGGAACCCTAAATTTGGATATGTTGTAGTGCTAGTCCAACTGTGTTTGCGCACCAAATTTGGGGTTCCTAGCATCAAGTGGCCCTGAGACACGAGGCCCCAAAGTTGGGTCGAAAAATGTCATTCTCTGCTCTGCAGATGCTTCTAGACCTAAACGCGGCATGCAAACTCCGGCAAAACGGGCGTTTCTAAACACCAGTTTCAGCTTTTAAAAACATGTGTTCAGCAGAGTTTGCACCGGCGTCTCGTGTGCATAAGGCCTTACAGTAGTTTCTAGGCAGTTGAGTTTAGAGGCTTTTTTTGGAATGCAAAAAATGGGTTTAGAAGCTGAGTTAGAGGCATTTCAAGCTCTAAACGCGGTAACTCACATTTAGCCACGTTTCGTTTACAGGCGTTTTTTAATTTTTGGCTATTTTGTGGGAGAAATAAAAATGTAATTATTAATTTTTTTTTTTTTTTTTTTAGTGCTTCTAGACGCAAACACAGCAAACCGGACGTTTTATCTGTCAAGTTAAATCATTCAGGAGAGGTTGTAAAAACCATCCTGTGTGCATGAAGCCTTAGAGTGAAGGTGGGGGCCACTTTACATGTCAGCAGGGGGGGGGGGGGGGGGGTGTCGTCATATTTTAGGTAAATTGCTCTGATCAGTGGCTTATTAGCCACTGATCAGAGCCTTCTGAACAATTATGCTTTAACTTCATGGTCACTGAAGTGACCGTGAGCTTTATAGCCGAAGCATAAATGAGGTCTGTACAGCGTGCGGACTTGGCCGCCTGGAGGCGCTTCTGTAGGTCCGTACACTGTACAGACCTTTATGCGAAAGGGTTAAATATTACTGTTTAAGCCGTGATGTAGGTATCAGGGTCGCAAGTATCGCATCCCCATACCAGGCAGCTGTCTTGGAGACATTTATTTGATAACTGAACTATTTTGTTTTTATTTGTGATTTTAAACTCTTATGTGGTGTGTTTCAATAAAATGTAATTTTTTAAAATTTATCAGTAGTGCCTATAAAGTGCATTTTTTTCCCCGCTATTTTTATTTTTTATTTCTCAACCAAATAGGACTTGGCACTTTGCTACCTTATCATACACCCACAGTACCATCCTGTGATGGTGTAGCTAGCTCTTCTAGTGACCCTAAAGGGCAAAACACCTCATGCACTATGTGTCACTCTTCCAGATCAGTAGGAGTTTCCTGGAAGCTCTGACGTCAAGCCTTCGTTTCCCAGATTTGTAAGGCCGCTACTTGGTTCTTTGTTCATACCTTTCAAAGTTCTACCAGGTGAAAGTTCAATATCCTGTGGATGTAGCTTTCAGCCACATGGTTTTTGCAGCAGCACTATAATTTGGCTCTTGTTGAGCCTTGTTTTTTTTTGTGCTAGTTGGTACTGTTCTGCCGTGTGTGTGTGTGTGTATAGTGAATACTCCCACAATATCGCGTTAACCACTTGCCGACTGCTGCACGCCGATGTACGTCCCTACTTTGGGGATGGATATCGTTGTTATGGCAGCAGTTAGCGGCTGATTGCGTCCTCTCACTTGCTGTGCATGGAGACGAGTGAGGGTAAGATGGGCCCCCATCCGTCTCCATGACAATGCAGGGCGGAAGCGACATCAAAACGTAACTTCCGTCTATACGTCTTAAAGGCACATTTTTTTCAAATGACAATTTTTTTTTTTTTTTTTTTTAAATTGCATTTAAGTCCAAATATGAGATCTGAGGACTTTTTGACCCCAGATCTCATATTTAAGAGGACCTGTCATGCTTTTTTCTATTACAAGGGATGTTTACATTCCTTGTACTAGGAATAAAAGTGACCCAATTTTTTAAAAAAAAGTAAAAATAAATAAAATCAAGTAAAACAAGAATTTTTTTTTTTTTAAGAAGCGAAGCCATACGCGAGTAGCTCCTGCATGTGAAAATGGTGGTCAAACCACACGTGAGGTTTCGCCGCAATCATTAGAGAGCAATAATTCTAGCCCTAGACCTCCTCCTCAAAACATGCAACCTGTAGAATTTTTTAAATGTCGCCTATGGAGATTTTTGAGGGTAAAAGTTTGACGCCATTCCATGAGCGGGCGCAATTTTGAAGCGTGACATGTTGGGTATCCATTTACTTGGCGTAACATTTATCTTTCACAATATAAAAAAAAAAAAAAAAAAAAAGGGCTAACCTTACTATTTTTTTTTTTTATTCAAAAAGTGATTTTTTTTTTCCAGAAAAAGTACACTTGTAAGACAGCTGCGCAAATACGGTGTGAAAAAAAGTATTGCAATGACCGCCATTTTATTCTCTAGTGTGTTAGAAAAAAACTATATATAATGTTTGGGGGTTCTAGCAAAAAAACTGTGTTAAACATGTAAATACCAAAATCTCAAAATGAGGCTGGTCCTTAAGTGGTTAAATAGAATGTGTTATAATTAAATGAGTAACTGCTGCTCTGTTTGCCTAACTTGTTGCCCACCCATCTTATTCATTGCTTGGGGACATCCCAAGATCTATAAATATCAACCCTGTGTCCTGTACTGTATTAGGATAAAATAAATTTGACTTAACCTTTAAATTCCTTATCTTGGAGTACAGTACAGGGCACCACCCACCCTCCATAAACTTATGTTTAATTGTAATTTTAGTTGGAGCTCTCCTTCAAACTTCAAATCTACTTTTATTGCAGTGATATATTGATAAGCAAGTTTCCGTGGCATTTGACTACAGGGTGTCAATTAGCTGGCAAGTTATTGTAATGGATAAGTATTTGTAGCAGCAAACTATTTAGATCTCCCTCATTGGCCCTAATTTTCAATGATCTGACTAGCTATAATTTTGTATAAATATCAAAGTATAAATTTCATGTACATGAAGTTTTAAATATTAACCAATACAAACAATAGATGGAAGTAAATGAATTGGAGTTTTAAAATGCATCCAAGGAGTCGGTAGAAGGATTTCAATTTATAAGTTTGATGATGCTCATTCATAAGGACTTGGCCAGAATGCAGTGCTTTAACTGAAAAAGAAAAATCTGGCCACCGATGTGGCTATTGTGTTTTGCAGGCTGTGCAAATTTGAGGTTGGAAAGTCAGAAATACGTACTCTTTGACAGGAAAAACAACTCTGGATTTCTTATTTCCGAATTTTTTTTGCTTTAAATCCTCTTTATTGAAAAAAGAAACATTTCACATTAAAAAAAAAAGACAAATCAAGTCACATTCTGGGGACTGACATAGCCGGCGTTTACATAGATCTCAACTTTTACCATATTTGTACAACAGTCCGCAAAAAAGGCAAGGAGCATGAACATCAATAAAATACCCTCCTCTACCGAAGGGACATACAAAAATTTTCCCCCTTTCTTTTCCCCCCCTTAGGCCTAGTAGGCAGGTCTTGGCACCCAGGCTCAGTGATGTCTTAAAAATAAAATTTATCCTGTCCACAATACTTTTCCAATATCTGTACAGTTTGGGGCAACGCCAGAACATGTGTAATCTCCCCTCTCTCCTCCACACCTCTGGCACCCCGAGTCTTCCCTCCTCCCCATCCTAAACATCTTTTAATGGTGTAAAATACGCCCTATATATCAGATATAAATGGGACACTACCTGTGATGGAGAGAGGGATACCCTGGGTCCAGATGACAATACATACTCCCATTGACTGTCCGACATTATCCCAACCTCATCCTCCCATTTCTTCCTGTTTTTATCCTCCACTCTAACCCCCTGGAGCGAGCTTCTCAAACTCCTGTACATATCAGAGATCAGACCTTTCGTGGAATCTGAGTCGGCCAGTTTTCTCAAAGAGATCATATCGCTCCATAATGGCTCCTTGCCGTTGAATTGTGCGTCTAGGGCGTGCCTTACCTGCAGGTATCTGTAGAATGAACGGTTGGGGATCGCAAATTCAATCACTAGCTCCTGGAATGTTTTTAAACTCCCAGCCTTATAAAGCTGTGAGAGAAAATGGATGCCCTGCCGATCCCACTCCTCAATCTTTCCCATTATTTTTACCTCATTAAGCTTGCTATTATCCCACAATGGGGAAAACTCTGAGAAATCTACATAGCCCATTATTTTTTTGACCTTGGTCCAACTCTTGACCATCAGCTGGGTAGTGGGACATCTAGTGATAAAGGAGTCCGCCTCCAACGCTTCTACTATAGTGTCACGGTTGGTGTCACCTAGTAGTACGTTATTTCCTGTTACCCCTTTCCCGGGCCTATTGCACCCTCCCATATGCTGGACCTGTGATGCCAAAAAATAGCATCCCAGATCCGGCACTCCCAGTCCCCCCTTCTCTGCCGGTCGCCGGAGCGTCTGCAAGCCGATCCTTGCTGCCCCGCCTTTCCAGATCAGCTCTCTGAATAAGCTGTCCATTTTGTTGAACCAACGTTTAGCAATCCAAACAGGTGAATTGTGTATGATATATAGGATTTGCGGCATCCAAACCATTTTTATCAGGTTACAGCGCCCGGCGACCGACAGAGGCAACCGTCCCCACACCCGGCATTTCTGTTTAAGTTTTTTCATTAATGGAACTAGATTTTCTGCGATATATTGTTCCGGATCCCTTGAGATATTAATCCCCAGGTATTTCAGCTGATTTACTACCTTTATTTGTGGGGTTTGATACGGAAGAGGCTCCGTCAGAGGGTCTATGGGTAATATTGCTGACTTTTCCCAATTGATTTTTAACCCGGAAAAATGGCCGAAGTCCTCAATCATCCCCATGGCCGTCCTTAATGAGTCCTGTGTGTCCCCCAGGAACAGCAGAATGTCGTCCGCGTACATTGCTATTTTCTCCTCTCCCCTCCTTCTTTTAAACCCCTGAACCCCCTGAGACGCCCTTATGGCCGCAGCCAAAGGCTCCATTGCCAGGGCAAACAGGAGGGGTGACAGAGGACACCCCTGCCTGGTGCCCCTTCTTAATTGGAACCATTCTGAGCATTCTCCGTTGACTCTAATCTTTGCCCTTGGCTTATCATATAAAAGGCTCAGCCAATGAACAAAGCTGGGGCCAAATTGGAGTTCCGCCAACACCTTCCAGATATAATGCCACTCCAGGCAATCAAATGCCTTAGTGGCGTCTAACGAGAGGAGCGCTCTCTTACCGCTATTCGCCGTGGGAATCTGCATATTTAAATATACTCGTCTTATGTTCGTACTTGTAGCTCTGTCCGGGATGAACCCGGTTTGATCTATATGGATTACTCTTGAAATTATTTTCTTTAGCCTTGTTGCCAGGGCCTTTGCCAAGATCTTCACGTCCGAACATAACAGTGATATCGGTCTATATGATGCCACCTCTAACGGGTTTTTCCCCTCCTTCAGCAACATTATTATGATGGCTTCTGTCATAGACACCGGCAAGTTACCACCCTTCCCAGTGCCGTTTAGTACTTCCAAAAGCATGGGGAGCAAAAACTCCCCATACTTTTTGAAAATCTCTATGGGTAAGCCATCAGGACCAGGGGCCTTCTGGTTCGCCATGTCTGCTACAGCCCTTTGTAATTCCCCAAGTGTCAGAGGGGCCTCCAACATTTCCCTATCCTCTCTCGTGAGCAGAGTTAACTTAAGCTGACCGAAGAAAGCCCTCATTTCCCCCGCCACATCTTCCTGTGCCGAGCTATATAGATTTTTAAAGTACTCCCTAAACTCTTCCAAAATTTCTGGGTTAGTATTTTTTATTGTTCCCTCTCTTCCTTCAATCGCTGGTATGGAATTCGGAGGGCCATTGGCCTTTATAATCAGGGCCAAGGTCCTCCCAACACACTCCCCCTCACAGGCAAACCTCCGTTTTTGAAATAACCTTTTCCTCTCCGTCTTTTCCAAAACCATTCTACTATACTCATTTTGTCTCTCTACCCACGCCTCGTATCTGGATGGGGTTGGATCCTCAACGTACCGTTCTTCCGCTCTTTTAACCCTCTCTTTAACTTTTAGTTCTTCTATCTGTGATTTTTTCTTAGTGTGGGATATTTTTTGAATTAAGATCCCCCGGAGGAAAGCTTTCAGGGCATCCCAAACTGTCCCTAATGGAGCTGTGCCTATATTCAACTCTGCAAATTCCACCAACCTCTCCATCACAGTACCCGCGTCCTCAATGATCTCGAGCCAAAAGGGGTTTACTTTCCAGTCACCTTTATTAATGCCTCTCTCACCCATTAAATCAATTGTCACTGGTGAGTGGTCCGAAATCCCCCTTGGCTCGTAAACTATTTCTCCCACTATACCCAGCGATTCCTCGTTGCCCAACACTAGGACACATGCCACCCTGTCTAGGATAGACCTAGAGTGGCAGGAATATTGTCTCACCCCGGGGTGCCTCTCCCTCCAGATGTCCACCAATCCCACTTCCTCACAATACTGTAGAAGCGGACTCTTAGGTTTACCCCTACCCAGCTTTTTTGAGGGGAACCTGTCTTCTTCATTATTCATGGTCATATTGAAATCCCCGACCACTACTACCGGGACCCCTGGGAGGCTCACCATAAATTCAGTTAGGTCATCCAAAACCTCCCTCCCAAAGGGGGGAGGGATATAGATGTTAGCTAATACACAAAGATATACCGGCCTGCTACGTCCACCTTACTATGGCTGCAGGCGAAAGCTATCCCCGATTTTATCAAAACACTCACACCCCTTGAGTACGGGGTGTGAGTGGAATGAAACTGCATCTGAAATTTTTTATGGTCCATTATCTTAATTGAATCTTTATCCAGGTGCGTCTCCTGCAGGCATAGTATCTGAACCTTCCCCTTATCTACCGTAGAGAGAATCATTTGCCTTTTCAAATTATCTTTAACTCCCCGAACATTCCAGGAACATATAGTGAGCTTCTTTTTTAATTTCCAAGTGCTATTTAAACCACCATTACCATGCATCTGTGAGTCCTGACTCCTTGTGTCCCTTGGCAAAGTTAAACCACCTCTTTATGTGACTCCTATAATATTTGTGAGATGAGCTTCCCCTTGCTTCAAAATCAACCTTCCCCTCTCCCCACCACACACCCATACACATATTCCTCCCCTCCCTCCTCCCACACCCCCCCCCCCCCCTACTCCCCCATTATTTTTATCCCTATTGCCCAATTTTGGGCCTACCCCTGAGGCTTCTATAGTGACCGGACACAATTATTCAAGGTGAGAAAAACAGACCTACCACCCCTGGACCCAGTAAGAGGGGAACTATCCCCATTATTTCCATTGTGCTTATAAACCGACAAATTTTACGTGTCCCCTCCCCACTCCCCCTTCAAACAAAAAAAAAAAAAAAAAAAAAAAAAAAAAAGGTCCTCTCTTGATTTCCAGATCCTTTGCCTTTTCTACATTTCCTCTTCTCGCTGTACTCTTCCTTTGTTTTTGTCTAACCAAGTTGTGACTTCGGTGGGAGTATTGAAAAATTGAGTTTCCCCCAATGCCACAATGCGCAAGCGTGCTGGATACAATAAAGCATAATTAATTTTCAGCTGCTGCAGCTTGCATTCCATAAATTTGGCTCTCTGCCTTTGAAGCTCAGGAGAAAAGTCCAGATATATTGAGACCCTTGCACCCCTGTATTGAATATTCTTCATCTCCCTTGCCTTCCGAAGAATAGTGGCTTTGTCCCTGAAGCATAATAGCTTAAAAATCAGTGGTCTTGGGTGACCCCCTGGAGCCCATGTCCTGGTAGCCACTCTATGCGCACGCTCAATGGAAAAAAAATCTGAGAGTGACTCCCTCCCGAATCTCTCCTTTAACCAATCTTCCATAAATTTAGCTGGATTATTGCCTTCACAGCCTTCAGGAAGGCCCAACACCCTCAAATTCTCTCTACGTAATCTGTTTTCCATACTGTCCATTTTTTGCATGCATTCATTAAGTTGTTTTTTCATAAGTGAGACTTCCTGTCTTAAAGGGGGAGACATCATCCTCCATCTGGCTGATCCTGTCTTCCAAGGCTGCCGTCCGAGTGCAGACCACCCGCATATCATTTTTTACCGACAGTAATTCACTTTTAAAACTTTCCATTTGTGCTGATAGGACAGTGATAGATACCTTACAGCTATTTACTGCTAGGAAGATATCTCTCAGTGATGGTTCCTTCTCGGCCATTGATGCTATTCCACCATCTCCCATTTCCGTGGTTAAGCTAGGACCCCCCTCCACCATACCGTTCCCCCCCGGGTCTAATGGGGCGTTCACCGCTGCACCCCCCGTGGGGGCAAGGCTTCTCCTTCCAGGCTGGCTGGTTTGATGCTGGGTCCCCCCTATGTGGTTGTTCTTTTTAGGTGTCGTACTTGCATGTTGGTTTGGGGTGTGAGCAAATCGCTCCAATTTGGCGGCTACTTGACTTTCTTTTTCTTTGGGATTACGCTGTGCTAGGGCCCCTGCACCCTCCTGTGCTGATGTCTCCTCCAGCCCCTTTTTTCTGGTCATGATGTGCCCGTTAGATGCGGTGTATACCTATAAGTATATATCCCCCAGCAAGAACTACTGCAGCCTCTCTCCTCCAATGGCTGTATGATTCTAAGTGTCCCGTACCAGTTCAGGGGTTCCAGTTACTATTTAAAATGTTTCACAGGTTTGCATCAGTCCTCCCACTATATGCTTCAACACTCGCTGCTGCGAGTCACTCACACCTCCAGTTTAAGGCTATTGCAGCATGAATCGGGTCGTTTCCACTCACACGGCTACCCCCGCAGCTCCCGCTCGATCCCGGGTAGGCGCGCTCCCCTCTCTCTCACACAAGCGGCGCGTCACTGTCAGTCCTCCCGGGAGAGCTCCACGTACGAGGTTTCTCTTGCGGCTGACACCGATCCTCCCCCTTACACCGCATCTGACGCTCAGAGGAAACCAGCGGGCACCATGAGGACAAGCCGGCAGTGTCTCCCACTCCGCTTTACCGCGAAGCTCACAGCATGAGAGCGGGGATAGAGCAGGGACTGGGTCCGGCTGCGTCTCTCTCCCTCACCTCAACATCCGGTCACGCCCCTCCTTATTTCCTAATTTTAACTGTGAAGTCTGGAGTTTAGCTGTACCGTTTTAAATAATTGAAATCAATGAATCACTACCAATGTTAACATGTAGATCTGACAAAGCATATTCAGGACCAGTTTTTATATTTGTGTCATTTTTTTGTCCTGTAAAGTAGAGTAAAGCACCTTTTAGGCCCCATGGTCATATACATTTATGTTGTCAGAAAAAAATGCCCTTTAACCTTGCAGTTTTTCAATTGTGCTTAGGTACATTTACATGTGTGTGGCATTTAGAAGCATTTGTGCAGAAACCTATTCTATTGGCTAGAGTATATCATGTATTCTTGCCATTGGAATAAATTTATACACATACAGTGCCTTGAAAAAGTATTCATACCTCTTGAAATTTTCCACATTTTGTCATGTTACGACCAAAAAACGTAATTGATTGGGATTTTATGCGAAAAACCAACACAAAGTGGCATATAATTGTGAAGTGGAAGGAAATTGATAAATGAAATTCAAAATTTTTTATAAATATCTGCAAAGTGTTAGGACGGAGCTGCGTTAAAAATAGTATTTGAAAAGAACAATATACCATACGTAATTAAACATATATCTGAAAATTGATTTTACACACCAAATAAAATTGTGAAAGTGTATAAAATGAATTGGTCCATAAAACAGTTGTGTAAAATCTTGAAGTGACTTCCAACATCAGCATAAAGTCATGCACCTCCACCACATAAAGTGCATGCTTACCGGATGGCAAGCTATCATAAGCCTACGGCTAATACCCAGGGAGGGCCTTTTATACAGGGAGTATGGAATGGCAGCTCTGGAACACTTGATAGGTAAGTTAAAAGTATACAGCAAACAGCCAGGGAGACTCGAACATTCAGAGGTCATGTATGTAGACCAGGTATTACCCAAAATAGAAAGGAGCTCACCATAGTGTAAATCATTACAGAAAATAGAATTAAATTGTCACAGTTTAAAAGCTGGCTGGCTAGCGAACACCCGCCCATTCAGATAAACCACGCGATGACGTCAGCACACCGAGCATAGTCGGCAGGATTTGAACCTGTGCGGGGAGACCCCAATGGATTTCTAGTCCATCGCCTTAACCACTCGGCCATGACTACCTGCTGACATCATTGTGGTGTTTATCTGAGTGGACGGGTGTTCGCTAGCCAGCCGGCTTTTAAACTGTGACAATTTAATTCTACTTTCTGTAAGTGCATTTTTTAGCTTTTAATGTGTATGAAACGATTTATACTATGGTGAGCTCCTTTCTATTTTGGGTAATACCTGGTCTACATCCATGACCTCTGAATGTTTGACTCTCCCCTGGCTGTTTGCTGTGTACTTATTTTTAGATATATGTTTAATTACGTGTGGTATATTGTTCATTTCATATACCATTTTCAACGCAGCTCCGTCCTAACTATTCCTTTTCATATATGTGTATCTCATTTATGAGCTGCTGCTTTTTTTCCATTTACTAGTTTACTTGGCGCGGTATTTCTCTATATACTATCTGCAAAGGGTGGCATGCATTTGTATTCAGCCCTCTTTTACTCTGATAACCTGTAACTAAAATCTAGTGGAACCAATTCCCTCTAGAAGTCACCTAATTAGTAAATAGTCCACCTGTGTGTAAACTAATCTCCGTATAAATACAGCTGTACTGGGAAGCCCTCAGGGGTTGGTTAGAGAACCTCAGTGAACAAACAGCATCACAAAGGTCAAGGACACACCAGACAGGTCAGGAATAAAGTTGTGGAGAAGTTTAAAGTGGGGTTGTGTTATCAAAGAATATCCCAAGCTTTGAACATCTCACGGAGCACTGTTCAACCCATCACCTGAAAATGGAAAGCGTATGGCACAACTGCAAACCTACCAGGACATGGCCATCCACCTAAACTAACAGGCCAGACAAGGGGAGCATTATTCAGAGAAGCAGTCAAGAGGTCCATGGTAACTGGAGGAGCTGCAGAGATCCACAGCTCAGGTGGGGAGAATCTGTCTACAGGACAACTATTAGACGTGTACTCCACAAATCTGGCCTTTGTAAGCATGGAAAGAAGAAAGCCATTGTTGAAAGAATGCCATGAGTCCCATTTGTAGTTTGCGAGCAGCCATGTGGGGACACAGCAAACATGTGGAAGAAGGTGCTCTGGTCAGATGAGACCAAAATTGGACTTTTTGGGCCAAAGGCAAAACACTATGTTTGGCAGAAAATTCTGCAAAAAACACTGCATATCACCCTGAACTCACCATCCCCACTGTAAAACATGGTGGTGGCAGCATCATGTTGTGGGGATGCTTTTTTCACCAGGGACAGGGAAGCTTGGTCAGAGTTGATGGGAAGATGGATGGAGCCAAATACAGGTCAATCTTAGAAGAAAACCTGTTAAAGTCTGCAAAGGACTAGAAACTGGGGCAGAGGTTCACCTTCCAGCAGGACAACTACCCTAAACATACAGCCAGAGCTACAATTGAATGGTTTAGATCAAAACATATTCATGTTAGAATGACCCAGTCAAAGTCCAGACCTAAATCCCATTGAGAATCTGTGGCAAGACTTAAATTGCTGTTCAGACACTCTCCATCCAATCTGACAGAGCTTGAGCTATTTTGCAAAGAGGAATGGGCAAAAATGTTACTCTAGATGTGCAAAGCTGGTAGAGACATACCCAAAAAGACTTGTAGCTGTAAGTGCAGTGAAAGGTGGTTCTACAAACTATTGACTCGGGGGCCAAATACAAATGCTCCCCACACTTTTCAGATATTTATTTGTAAAAAAAATTGAAAACCATTTATCATTTTCCTTCCACTTCACAATTATGTGCCACCTTGTGTTGGTCTATGACATAAAATCCGTTTAAGTTTTTGGCTGTAACATGACAAAATATGGAAAATTTCAAGGGGTATTGATACTTTTTCAAGGCACTGTAAGCATGTTTTTATGTGGGTTTATACAGGTTTGCACAAGGAAAAAACACTTCCCAGGGAATGTGTGGCCATTTTTTTTCTTGCCCCTGAGTGCTTCACATAAAAACGCGCTAAAACTCCTGCATGTGAAAGGGCACATTAGCTAACATGCAGTTGCATTTAGAGGTGTAAAAAGAAAAAAAAGCCAAATGCCCCTGGAAATGGCATTTTTTTTTTTGAGTCCATGTGCACAAGGTCTTCGATATCTCTATATTAGCTCTATATTTATGCAGTAAACTGCCCAGTAGAAGTTCTTTGAACAAAAATCTAATATAGAGCCTCAAGCTGTTATGTTAAGGACAAATCTGTTTGATCCTGTCTTCTCTGATCCTCCCCACCTTCCACTGACCCCTAATAATTTCCTGAGTCTATGGAGTTGGGCTGCACATGCTCAGTTTGGAGTGTATTGCTAGAGAGGTGGGTTTTTTTTTTTTTCTTGGGTGAGGTGATGTGATCAGCACAGGGCCAATCAACGTTGTCCAGACAGAGGGCCAGGGGTCTTGCAGTCTAATAGGACATTCAGAAAACTCCTACAAGCTTTAACCAGTGTTCAGCTGGACACTGGTACAAGTCACAAGAGAGAAGACTGCTCTAACTGCTAAGAAAAGGTATTTAGCAGTTTATATTTACTAAAATAATTGCATTTCCATGTTCTGTGTGCTATAGGAGACTAGATACAGTGAATGCAGAGTCCTGGGTTTAGTAACACTTTAACTGCTTGTCGACCAGCTGCTGTCATTTTACTGCAGCAGGTTGGCACGGCTGCGCAAACCGCTGTAGGTGTAAGTCGGCCTCTTTTAAGAGCTATAGGGGGTGTGCACCACTGGATCTGATGCACGTGGCTGGCAGCCGCAATGTCCGCCAGTGACCCAAGATAGCTCCTCAGAGCCAGAACGGGAATCTGTCAGTGTAAACAGACAGATCCCCATTCTGTCAGGGAAGAAGAGAGATCTGCTGTTCCTAGTGATCAGGAACCGTGATCTCCCTCTAGAATTCCCAGTCAGTCCACTCACCCCACAGTCAGACACACCTCCTAGGGTAGACATTTAACACCTTGATTGCCCCCTAGTGTTAACCCCTTCACTGCCAGTGACATATATGCAGTAATCGTTGACATTTATACAGCGATCATAGTTAAAAATAGCCAATAGTCCCAAAAAAAGTGTCCGATCTGTCTGCCACAATGTCGCAGTCACGCTAAAAATCGCTCATCACTGTCATTACTAGTAAAAAAAAAAAAACTTTTTATAAAAAAATGCCATAAATCTATCCCCGATTTTGTAGACGCTATAACTTTTGCACAAACCAATCAAAATACGCTTATTGCGATATTTTTGGTAAAAAAAAAAAAAATGTAGAAGAATACATATCGGCCTAAACCGATGAAGAATTATTTTTTTTTTTTTTTTTTTTTTTTTTGGATATTCTAGCAAAAAGTAAATATTTTTTTTCATAATTGACACTTTTTGTTTATAGTAAAAAAAATCAAAACCACACAGGTGATAGCACCAAAAGAAAGCTTTATTTGTGGGGAAAAAAGGGCATCATTTTCATTTCGGTACAACATCGCACAACCGCGCAATTGTCAGTTAAAGCGATGCAGTGCTGTATTGCAAAAAATGGCCTGGTCAGAAAATGGGTAAATCCTTCCGGGGCTGAAGTGGTTAAAAGAGAACTATAGTAAACTAATGAATTCATTCGGTGCAAAAAATGTAGTGTAGACTCAGTAGTGATCAGGGTGCTCGAAAACAATTTAAATTATTGTGCCACTTTAGCTGTGCTTCCACCACCATAAATGCAGGCCGCTCACCTCACTCTGTGGACCTCTGAATGAGCAGAAAGGTCATTCAAGCATTCCGCACAGGGGTAATCATAACGTGAAATTCTGCCTCTTAGCTGATCCAACGATCGAAATTCAGCCTCAATAATGTAGCAGCAGTGTAACACTCATATACAGTTGGAGACGTGGTTCATGCCACATCAATAAAACATATATAGTTTTCTCTGTTCTGACTAAAACTGTCTTTAAGGTAAGAAATGTTACTTGCAAACCTAGCACTGAATTCCCAGTGCTAGGAAGTAGAACATATAATGCAGCATTACTCAACATCTCATTGTAAAATCAGGAAGGTGTTTGTAATGACATCACGGAGCCCTCCCGCACGCGTATCATCCCTGTGAACGGGACTTCTTCAGCGAATTACGGGGGCTCATGAGTCAACGTATTTTTATGTATTCCATCTTGCGTAACTGATATTTAAAACCAGACTCCTGCAGCGTGCATTGCCTTAACGACAAGGACGCTCGAGAGGAGTGGTTATCGTCTGGAGCCTGCCCCCCACAGTGTGCACCGCCACAATGACAAGGACACCTGAGAGGAGTGGTAGGTATCCATAGTCCGCTCCTTAAGAGGCTTATTAAATATCCGGAGCCCGCCCCCCCTGACCATACATTGCTACGAATAGAAGGAACGCCCGGGAGGCGTAATTCACTTCCGGAACACCTCATCCCCATTATGTGCATTCCTATAGCTACAGAGACGCCCAATAGGTCATGGGACTTCATCACATGACATGCATGCTCATCCAGCTCTGTAACAGGGGCACCAGAGCCAGATAGTTTTTTGCAAAGTGCACAAAACCCCTCTGTAGCCTGGAGCATCACTAAAGGGAAAGAAAAACCGGGATCAACCGATCATAACCATGATCTGTTAATTATTCAACTATTCTATAACATGGAAAGTAAAATGTATGATTTTAAAAATTAAAAACATCATGACAGCCACCTTTCCTTAACATATAATTTCTGCACACAGTTAAAAAACATTGTTTAAAAAAATAAAGGAAACACATTTCAGAAAATCATTTACAATTCCAGTATTAGACCCTAGAACTCTATCTTAAATATTTACCGATCTGAGATGAAACAGTTCGGGTCGAATTCCACGTTCAACTCTGTGGGGGACCCCTACCTTAGTTTCATACACCCAGAAGGATTCACGGCGACTCAATTGCTGAATAAAATTGTGTCCTCTAATGATTGGTCACCTTCTCAACCCCCAAAATTTTAACTTAGCGGGGCTGCGATTGTGAAACAATCCAAATGTTTAGAAACATGGGTTTTAAGACCCTTTTTTATATTGTTCACGTGTTCTCCAATCCTCAAATGTAAGGGTCTGGAAGTCCTCCCCACATATTGTGGGCCGCACTCGCATTCTAACATGTACAGGACACCTGCTGTGTTGCATGTTATCAGATCTTTGATTCGATAACTTTTATTGGTGGCAGAAGCAACAAAGTCTTTGCGTTTTTTAATGTTACACCTGGCCTGTTTGCACGCAGGGCAACGGCCACATGCGTAAAAGCCTGTGAGAAAATCAATCAATGACTCCTGGGGCTAATTTATCCCTTAATGAGCGGCTTTCCTGTATATAAATTGCGGAGTTTCAGGTAGACCTGGGCCTAAGACTCTATCTTGCTTTAAAATTGACCAGTGCTTAAGGATAATTCTTTCGCATTTCCTATATTGAACGTCGAAAATCTAAAATCATTCTCGTGTTCACAGATGAACTTTGATTAGACTTAGGGACATTAGACACCAGAGTTCTGTCCAGATTACGAATGGTTTCAAACTCTGTCTATAGTAAGCTTGTCATACCCCTTCTGCAAGAACCAAGCAGCCAAAACCTGAGACTGAGAAACATAGTCCCCTTCATACGAGCAATTTCACCTTAGACGTAATATCCCTGGGGATATTACGTAGCCACTTGCTATGGTGGCAACTCTCCACTGGGATAAAGGCATTGCGATCTGTTCGTTTAAAATGGTTAGTCATCTTGATCCAATCCCCATCCTTTGTTATATCCAGATCCAGAAAGACCATTCGGTCAATACTGACCTTCCAGGTCAAGACAGTATTTTTATTGTTGGCATTGAGTTTCTGCATAAATGTGTCGAGACCAGACTTCTCTCCTTTCCACACCATGATGAGGTCATCGATATATCTCTGGTAGCAGACTAGCTCAGGGGGTCTATTCTTAAATACGGCTTCTTCCTCCCAGTGTGCCATGAAAAGATTGGCTACACTGGGAGCAAACCAGACCCCCATTGCTACTCCTTGAGTGTTCAGCTGCTTACGATAGGAGTATTGTTGCTTTTTTGCGCCGACTGATTTCATTCATTTACTTTGATTCATTTCCAATATGTTACAGTTTAGCAGCAAAATATGGAGGTATTTCAGTATCTGGAGAAAAGAGATTAAAACTGGGGATATTTTCTCTAGAAATCAGCCTACAGGAGAAGGAAATGAATTAACCCCCACCTTCAGGAAATTAGGGCACGTTTTCGAAAAGAAGGTTAAAATTTGGTGGAATATCATTTCCTTTGAACAGTACTTGGCAGCAAAACTGATCCCCAGACGTTCAAGATGAGATGTCCCCCCAAATGATCTCATGGACAATGAGGCTATGAAAGAATGGGGTGATTTAAAAAAAAAATTTTTTTTTGTAAGGGTTTAGAATTATTATGCCCCGTACATACGATTGTATTTTCCGACAACAAATGTTGGATGTGAGCTTGTTGGTCGGAAAGTCCGACCGTGTGTCTGCTCCATCAAACGTTTGTTGTTGGACTTTCCGATCGTGTGTACACAAGTCCATCGGACAAAAGTCCACGCATGCTCGGAATCAAGTATGAGCCGGAAGCGCTCGGTCTTGTAAAACTAGCGTTCGTAATGGAGATATCACATACGTCTTGTACATCACTATGTTCTTAATTTTTGGCCAACATTTGTGTGACCGTGTGTATGCAAGACAAGTTGGAGCCAACATCCTTCGAACAAAAATCCATGGTTTTGTTGTCGGAAAGTCCAATCGTGTGTACGGGGCATAAGAGTTCCTATTAAGGAAACCGAGAAAAATAAAGGCGCTTGAGACTCAAATATTAGACAACTCAAAAATATTCTTGAACCTCATAAGGAATCTGAGGAATCCTTGAGATTATCTGCTGAACTCAAGAACAGATTAAATGGGTGTCGGATATACAAAATAAGAAAAAGCAAAAGTTTATCAGAGATTTAGACAATTTCGGAGAAAGTAACGTTTTTAAATGGCAAATGGGGCCTGGGGATGTGACTATGACCCAGACACATCCGGGTCCTTCCAATTTGGAAACTATTAACACACCTTATCTACTCCCAAGGGATCTCAATATATATATATGTATATGATAACTCTGAATATGATATGGGGACACCACAGAATGATAGTCAATACCAGGTGGTTTAGCCCAAAAGGGGGAAGAATAAGAGGGTGGGGGAGAAGGGGTGGTTACCTTTAATCTCCCCATAGGCACTATGAGTATAATACATCCACTAGGAATAATGAACCATACAATGGCTATAATCCGTATCAGAGTAATTATCAGCAGGCTCGTGATTACAATGGGACATATGTGAATAGTGGTAGTGGTTCTAATTATTATCGGAGTAATTATGAACAGGTTTCTGAACACGATGTCTATCCTAATAGGGGTAGGTTCCCACAACAATATGGGAATATTCCCAGTTATCCACACATAATCGGTTCTCACTGTTGCAAAACCATGGCCCCCGATGGGGAGGGGATTTTCACAGAGGCCCGAGAGGGACAGGGAGGGGTGCGCCCTCAGTTCCGCCCAACCCGGGAGGATGGCAGGGTGTAGTTCCAAAACAAATCACCCACAACAGTGGGCAAATAAGGAAAAGAAAAATGAGAGGAAGGAAAGGAGGTAGGTGAGTACCAAAGAGTAAAACCCCAATATGATCTGGGATCTATAACCTAAGTGGCATGCCTCCTTAATGAAGAGGATATCCGGGTGCTAGATAGGGGTTTGAAATATGCTCCAATTTGCAATTTGAATAAGTTCCAAACTTATATCAATTTGCAAAAATATATTTGAAGTCTAAACATTAAAAAATACTTTGTCCAATCCAGTCACTAGGACCGTTGCTATGCCAGAAAAAGCTCCCCCTTGTTACCATTCTAACCTAAATAAGTTTGTCTTTAATCCTCCCAATGAAGCCACCAAACATGTATATGTCTTCAGAAATATGGTTGCGAAGGATTTAGAACTACTTGAGATACAAAGGGTCAATGGTCCATCGTATATTAAAAATGGTCTAGAATCACCGATGAATAGGAAAGACTAGCGGGACAAGAAAGACTTTGCCCAGTGGACAAGGGAGGGGGCCTGGTTGTGTTGAGTGAGGTGTACTATAAGAACTAAATGAAGAACTTAGTGATACCAATACATATAGTGTAATAGGTAAGGACCCCATGTTGGAGTACAAAGGAGAGTTACACTTTTTTTCTGATTGAGAGAGGGAAACATGTAGGAGTCCTGAATATGAAGGAGGCACTGTACAGTGCCATGCAAAAGTATTCACCCCCTTGGCATTTTTCATGTTTTGTTGCCTCACAACCTGGAATTAACATGGATTGTTAGAGGATTTGCATCATTTAATTCACAGAACATGCCCACAACTGGGAAGATTTTTTTTTTTTTTTTTTTTTTTTTATTGTGAAGCAAACAACAAATAGGAAAAAATAACAGAAAAAGTCAACTAACCACCCGCCTAAAGTCAATACTTTGTAGAGCCACCTTTTGCGGCTATCACAGCTCCAAGTCGCTTTGGATAAGTCTCTATAAGCTTGCCACATCTTACCAATGGGATTCTTGCCCATTCTGCCTTGTAAAACTGCTCCGGCTCCTTCAAGTTTGATGGTTTGCACTTGTGAACAGCAATCTTTAAGTCTGACCACAGATTTTGTATTGGATTGAGGTCTGGGCTTTGACTAGGCCATTCCAACACATTTACATGTTTCTCCTTAAACCATTCAAGTGTTGCATTAGCATTGTGTTTGGGGTCATTGTCCTGCTGGAAGGTGAACCTCCGTCCTAGCCTCAAATCGCACACAGCGTGGTACAGGTTTTGCTCAAGAATATCCCTGTATTTAGCACCATCCATCTTTCCCTCAACTCTGACCAGTTTCCCAGTCCCGACTGCTGAAAAACATTCCCACAGCATGATTCTTCCACCACCATGTTTTACTGTGGGGATGGTGTTCTTTGGGTGATGTGTTCGGTTTGCGCCAGACATAGCGTTTTCTTTGATGGCCAAAAAGTTAAATTTTAGTCTCATCAGACCAAGTCTCATCCATACAATTTGGGAGTCTCCCACATGCCTTTTCGCAAACTCAAAACATGCCATTTTGTTTTTTGCTGAAAGAAATTGCTTTCTTCTGTCCACTCTGCCATAAAGCCCAACTCTATGGAGCGTACGGCTTATTGTCGTCCTATGTACAGATACTCCAGTCTCTGCTGTGGAATTCTGCAGGTCCTTTAGGGTTACCTTAGGTCTCTGCTGCATCTCTGATTAACGCCCTCCTTGCCCGGTCCGTGAGTTTTGGTGTGCGGCAGTCTCCTGGCAGGTTTGTTGTTGTGCCATGTTCTTTCCATTTTGTTATGATAGATTTGATGGTGCTCCCAGGGATCATCAAAGATTTTTTTTTTTTTTTTATAACCTAACCCTGACTTGTACTTCTCAACAACATTGCCCCTTACTTTGATTTGATATGGGATTTGTATTGCGCCGAATGCGCTCCGTTAAGTGCGCGTCTAAGCGCACAAAGACCCTAACATCAAGTGAGATTTCCAAAAGAACGTTAAAGGAGCCTAGGATGCCCAGTAGAAAAGAGGTAGAGTAAAAACAGAGACGAACCGGGGGGGGGGGAACTAACCCTCCAGATGGGGGAGGAAAAATGAGCATACAAAAAAAAAGTTTTTGTATGATTTCTATTCTTCATCAGATTATCCGTAGGCCTGCACAAAGAGGAAGGTTTTTAAACCCTTCCTGAAACTCAGGAGGGAGGGTAAGGACTTTAGAGACGCTGGAAGGGGGTTCCACGGCTCATTGCCCTTTGTAACCAGGCGTCTGTTACCAGTAAATTTTAGTCTGCTGATTGTCGGTTCTGTGAGAAGCAAGTTGGCCGATCGGAGTGGTCTTGACGGTACATGGTGAGGGGCCCATTCAGACAAATAAATTGTTTCCGGTGTGCCCTATACATATAGCACATTGCCTTGAATAGTACTCGCTTGGCGATAGGGAGCCAGTGCAGTTTTTCCAGCATGGGAGAGATGTGGTCTGTTCTGGCGCCTCCGGAGACCAGGCGAGCAGCTTGATTCTGAATTGCTTGCAATTTTTTTGCCACTTCAATGGAAGTCCAAGAAAAAAAGATGTTAGAGCAGTCCAACCGGGAATGCACAAGGCCCTGTACAAGAGTTAGTCGGTTTTCGTGCGAAAAAAGATCTTTAATTTTCCAGAGTCTCTGTATATAAAAGTTGGAGTTTTTGATGCAGAGTTTTGCATGAGGTATAAATTATAGGCAGGGATCAAAAATTATACCTAGGTTCCTGACCTGTTTTGTCGGCGTTGGTATGGGGCAGAATGAAGTGGGCCAGACCATGAGAAAATTGGTGGTTGATTGAGGACCCACCAGCATCACCTCGGTCTTTGCTTCATTAAGGCCTAGCTTGTTGTCGGCCATCCATTTTTGTATGTGAAGGAGGCTATTCCTCAGTTGTAGGTGCATATTTGGCCCATTGTCAGTGTCCGCCAGGATCTGCGTAGATCTGGCATGCTAATTTGTGTGTAGCAATAATGTCAGCGAGTGGGCGCATATAGCAGTTGAATAGCAGGGGCGACAATGCCGAGCCCTGTGGGACTCCATAGAGAAGTGGTTCCATTGGCGAGCTGCAAGCATTCACTTTATGGGTCCTATCCGTGAGAAAGGAGTTGATCCAATGGAGGGCAGTGCCACTACATCCAAAAAGGTATAACATGCGATCTCCCAGGATTTAATGGTCGATAGTGTCAAAGGCTGCAGAGAGGTCGAGTAGCACCAAGGCTGCCGACACCCCCCCCCCCCTGCATCCTTTACCCTTAACAGGCGTTCACGTATATTGAGTGCAAACAGTTCAGTGCCACATCCCGGCCTAAATCCCGACTGGGAGTCATGGGACAGGTCATTATCCTCAAGGAAGCTTGAATCCATAAGTTTCCCCTTCCAGTTTCCTGATTACGGCTGATGTTAGTTCTCTCTACACTATTATTAGCCATTAGGATGCTTTATCCTCAGTGTAGTGGGCCTTTAGTGCATCTGGCCTATCTGGAAGACATAAGAGCTTTTTGATGGCCTGAAATTCTGTTTGTCGAGGATTTACTTCTGGTACGGCAAACAATTTTATATACAAACCAGGGGAGTAGCAATGGGGGCCCGGTTTGCTCCCAGTGTAGCCAATCTTTTTATGGCACACTGGGAGGAGAAAGCTGTATTTTAAGAATAGACCCCCTGAGCTAGTCTGCTACAAGAGATATATCAATGACCTCATCATAGTGTGGAATGGAGAGAAGTCTGGTCTTGACTAGAGATGTAAACTTTCCGGAAATTTTAAAGCTCGGAAAAAAGCCTGTGTGTGTTTTTTTTTTTTTTTTTTTTTTTTTTTTTTTTTTTTTCCCCACCCGTTTTTTTTGGGGGGAAAAAGCGGAAATTTTTGGAAAAATTTTAAAAAAATGCTACATTAACGCTTTTTTGTCTTTTTAAGATTGAAAGTCATTCTGTTACGAGAACGTTGAGAAAAACTATGTGCATTGTCATCATTGTTGTCCTCTTCACTTCGATCCATGAAGGATTTTTTAATATCTACAGGACACTTGTTACATAGAAGAATGTGTTTTTTGTCATCCTGGTAGCATTTGAAAATGCATATTTCATCTGACAATCTTTGCAAATCACATTTTTCTTTTCAGAAGAACTTGTAATGTGAAAATGCCTCCATATGCTAGATGTTGGTCTCACCATTTTTCTGAGGGGAGTAGGAAATAAAAACAAGAAAAAAAATGAAAATGTGAGTCTCCTGCGAGCCACAGATGGATCAATGCCTCTAAAGGGTGAAACCATTAATTTTTAAGCAGCAAACACTAAACCACGTTTCATAGCGTGTAATATAATGCATAAAAATAATTGTGCCTGCGCTAAAAAATGGACTAAAAAAATGACGTGCAAAAATATAAATATGCTAATAAATCATACATATGTAAATATATATAAATATGTGCGATCTTTTATATAAAACCTCAAAGTGCATATAACATTGTGCAAATACTGATATAAACCATTGAAAGTGCACTGTGCATAAATAAATTATAAATGCCAAGTGCTATCCTGTGAAATACAAGTGTCCAACTCAATCGGCGAATTCGAACGAAGAAAAGTGTGCACAAACAGTGTCCGTGGAATAAATGTTCTTCAAAATTCTTCTGAACGGTGCCCAAATCACAGCAAACAATATGTGCTCTCCCGTGACACCCCACATGTGCTTGCGCTTACCTCTGACCGTGTGACACAGTAACTAAACTGTGTCAAACACGCAATGGGGCCACTCCTGGGCTCCCTCAGGATAAAATGATGTGAATACAATCCTCACAGGTACAGCCAGAATCCACATATATAGAAGAAAAAAGAGAACTCCATGGTGTAATAGAGCATGGACAATTTATTTAATTAAAAGAAATTCCTCCAGGAGGGTACTCACATTGAGTGGGTGCTACAGCGCACCAAACTCTTCAAGCATAAAAAGCAAGCTGCGATTCATATGGCGTGCGGTGTGGTGTGTGATAATCTCCTCCACTGCTGACAGCTCCGTCCTACCCCTCCCACAGGATAGCACTTGGCATTTATAATTTATTTATGCACAGTGCACTTTCAATGGTTTATATCAGTATTTGCACAATGTTATATGCACTTTGAGATTTTATATAACATATGTATGATTTATTAGCATATTTATATTTTTGCACGTCATTTTTTTAGTCCATTTTTTAGCGCAGGCACAATTATTTTTATGCAAGAAAAAAAATGACTACTTTGCAGGAAGACACTAATCTATGGTTGTGTGTGGGGGTGGGGGAAGAGCCAGATTACTGGTAATTAAATTATTATTTACACAAGTTTATAAAGATAAACTAATGTAGCTAAATGATTCAGTTTTCTGGAATCAGAATCAGATAAATGTAAACGCTTACCTTTTTTAAATAAGTATATACTTTCAGGTCCTTTTTGTTACTCTGTATTTTCTTCCAATGCTTTGAGGCCTAGTGAAGAGGACAGAACAAACCAAACACACCCACTAACATGCAAAAGCAAAACTGAAACCTTTTTCTTGTTACAATAGCAGCACAGAACCTCCTAAAGCAAGAAATGCATACTGTTCTTGCATTGGAGCGTTCAGTTTGTTACCTAGGACTTGCTTGTCCTCAGTGCACAGAAATTAGAATAATCTGATATCATACATTTTTTTAGAAATGATTTGGAAAATATTTGAACACCCTGTCTTAAAATATTTTATTCATCATGTTAAAATAAAATATTCCACATTTTTTTTTTCTTTTTTCAATTTTTCCAATTTTTGGGAAAAAAACAAAGCCTTCAGGAAAAAAACGTAAAGTTTTTTTTTTTCCTAATTTTTCCCTTTTTTTTCCCGGGTCTTGACACATTTATGCAGAAACTCAATGCTAACAATAAAAATATTGTCTTGACCTGGAACGTCAGTATTGACTGAATGGTCTTTCTGGATATAACAAAGGATGGGGATCGGGTCAAGATGACTAACCATTTTAAATGTACAGACTGCAATGCCTTTATCCCACTGAAGAGTTGCCACCATAGCAAGAGGCTTTGTAATATCCCCAGGGATATTACACCTAAGGCAAAATTGCTCATATGAAGGGGACCATGTTTCTCAGTCTCAAGTTTTGGCTGCTCGGTTCTTGCAGAGGGGGTAGGACAAGCCTACTATAGACAGAGATCGAAACCGTTCGTAATCTGGACAGAACTCTGGTGTCTAATGTCCCGAAGTCTAATCAAAGTTCATCTGTGAACACGAGAATGATTTTAGATTTTCGACGTTCAATATAAGAAATTCAAAAAAATTGTCCTTAAGCAAGGTCAATCTTAAAGCAAGATGGGGTCTTAGGCCCAGTACTACCTGAAGGTCCGCAGTTTATATACAGGAAAGCCCCCTCATTAAGGGATAAATTAGCCCCAGTAGTCATTGATCCCCCAGTCAATTTCAAAAACAGGATTTTTAATTTTCTCACAGGCTTTCACACATGTGGCCGTTGCCCTGCGTGCAAACAGGCCAGGTGTAACATTAAAAAACGCGAAGACTTCATTGCTTCTGCCACCAATAAAAGTTATCAAATCAAAGAGCTGATAACATGTAACACAGCAGGTGTCCTGTACATGTTAGAATGCGAGTGCGGCTTACAATACGTGGGGAGGACTTCCAGACCCTTACATGTGAGGATTGGCGAACACGTGAACAATATAAAAAAGGGTCTTAAAATTCATAATGTTTCTAAACATCGATTGTTTCACAATTGCAGTCTCGCTAAGTTAAAATTTTGGGGGGTTGTGACCAATCATTGGAGGGGAGGCAATTTTATTTGGCAATTGAGTCGCCGTGATTCCTTCTGGGTGTATGAAACTAAGGTAGGGGTCCCCACAGGGTTGAACGTGGAATTCGACCTGAATAGTTTCATCTCAGATCGGTAAATATTTAAGATAGAGTTCTAGGGTCTAATACTGGAATTGTAAATGATTTTCTGAAATGTGTTGCCTTCTTTGTTTTAAAAAAAAAAAGAAAAAAGGTTTTTTAACTGTGTGCATATATTCTATTTTCAGGAAAGGTGGCTGCAGCAGCACTTTGCCGGCAGTTCGGCGGCGCTGCCCCATTGATTTCAATGGGCAGAGGCGCTTTATGAGGGGTGTATACACCCCCTCCTACAATATTGCAAAGATGCTACTTGCAGGACTTTTTTTACCATCCTACAAGTGCATCGTTCCAGTGTGAAAGCACTCGGGCTTTCACACTGGAGAGACAGAAGAGGCTCTTTACAAGCGCTATGCAGGCGCTATTTTTAGCGCTGTAACGTCTGTAAAGCGCTTCAGTGTGAAAGCAGTCAAGCTGATATAAAATTTGTAACTACTGGTATATGTATGGCCTTCCTTACCTGTAGGGATGGTGAATATCTCCTAAACATATACCATTCAAGAGATATTCACATCAACAATAGATGACATCAGTGCCGTGCCACTATGATGACTCCTGTGCATATGCGCTGGAGTGAAATAATCGTTGCCGGTTATTAAAACGGCCACAGAGAGCAAGGATGGGACCACCAAGAGTGGTAACAGTGCAGCACTGGAGGGCTCCGTTTAAAAAGCAAGTCTGCCATAATGTGCTAATATGCAAACTAGAATATTATGACGGCATAACACTGCACGGGGTCTTTTAAAAAAAAAAAAAAAAAGCAGTAGACTTTACTACAACTTTCAGAGACTTCCCAAAGCCCCCTCAATGTATTAGCAGCCCAACAGTGTAAGCAAGTAAACTTAAGTTATTTGCCTGGAGTACAACTTTATTTTATTGCAAAGTTTACTTATTTTCTGCTTCTCCTTTTCAAAGGCTGCCAACTTTCAAAATGGCACAAATTGATCGATTTATTTTTCTCTACAAACTACCAAAGTCTTTACTGTGCAAACCTGAGAAAAAAAACACACACGCAGAGCAATCACTACAATTCTTCAATATAATTAACCATTTCCCGCCCGGCCTATAGCAAAATGATGGGCGGGCAGTGGTTCGGTTATCCTGACTGGATGTCATATGATCCAGCAGGATGAGCCGCGGTCGTGCGCCCCATGGGGGGGCGCAGCGTGGCAATCAGTGGTGCGGCGTGTCAGTCTGAAACACCGCTACACCGATCTGGTTAAAGAGCCTCTGACAGAGGCTCTTTACCATGTGATCAGGCGTGGCCAATCACGATGTAAACAGAGAAAGTTTATCAGCTTTTCCTCACTCGCGTAGACGCGAGTAGAGGAGGGACGATCGCGGCTCTTCTGACAGGTGATCATCAGCGCAGCGCCCCCCGCAGATGCCCACAGTGGACCACCAGGGATGGCAATAAAGGACACCCACCAGGTATGCCTGTTAATATTGCCTGCCATTGCCATCAGTGATGCCTATTAGTGCAATCTATCAGTGCTGCATATCAGTGTCACCTTATCGGTGAAGGAGAAAACTTTATTTACAAAATTTTATAACAGAAACAAAAACTTTTTTTTCAAATTTTTCTGTATTTTATTTGTTTTTAGGAAAAAATAAAAACCGCAGAGGTGATCAAATACCACCAAAAGAAAGCTCTATTTGTGGGAACAAAATGATGCAAATTTCATTTGGGTACAGTGTAGCATGACCGCGCAATTGTCATTTAAAAAGTGACTGTGCTGAAAGCTGAAAATTTGCTTGGGCAGGAAGGTGCAAAAGTGCCTGATATTGAAGTGGTTAAATGCAGAATTTATATTTTTTAATTCAGTAGATCTGTTGCAAATTCCAAGTGGTTCTAAAGCCTAAACATTTTTTTTTTTTTACATTAATGCATTCATTACATTGGGATACATGTTTAGGTAGCAGTATTCCTCCTCCTCATCCCCCCCTTATATTTACCTGAACCTTCACTTGATTCAGCCCTTTGCCAATCGTAGTGGCTCTCTCCATTCTTTCCTCTTTCGCAGGCTTTGCTAAGGCAGTGGGAATCATTGGCTCCCACCGCTCTGTCAAGACCTGTGTTTTGGGAGCGGGGATTGAGCCCACAGGTGTGCCACAATCGAAAGCATCTTTTTATGGGCGCACAAAGAGTAGAGGAGAAGCCAAGTGAGCCAGTGGGGGACCCAAGAAGAGTAGGTTCGGGCCTCTGTGCAATTACATTGCACAGAGCAGGTAAGTATAAACTTGTTAATTTAAAAAAAAAACAAAAAAAAAAAAAAAAAAAAACAGTTTACAATCACTTTTGGTTAGTTTCTTTGCTAAGAATAATTTCAAACCAAAATGCAGGATATTTTTATTTAGTGTTGCATCAGCTTAGAGTTTAAAACTAAAAACTAAGGAACATTGATTGTCTGTTTGCATCAGGTGCTTTGGAGTATAATCTTGTTTTGGTATGTTTAGTGGATTTGCTTGGTGACCTTAGATGATGCTGAATGCAGTGGGGATGGTCCTGCATTCTGTCTGGCATGGGTATTTGGATGTGGTTATGCCTACATAATCTGCCCTGTGCAGCAGGATCTGTTAAAATGAAGATGAGAGAAATGTGTAGCCTAGTGATAAGACATGCCGGTGTTGTATCACTAGGTTATAAATTGCAAGCTGTGTTTACATAATTTTTTTAAATGCAGATGATTATGTTGGTATAAAGACTCAAAAAATGTTAGGGTAAAAAAGTTCATTTTTATTCTTCAACCGCTTCAGCCCCGGAAGATTTTACCCCCTTCCTGACCAGAGCACTTTTTGCGATTCGGCACTGTCGCTTTAACTGACAGTTGCGCGGTCCTGCGACGTTGCACCTAAACAAATTTGACGTCCTTTTTTCCCCACAAATAGAGCTTTCTTTTGGTGGTATTTGATCACCTCTGTGGTTTTTATTTTTTGCGCTATAAACAACAAAAACGACGATTTTGAAAAAAAAGCAACATTTTTTACTTTTTGCTATAATAAATATCCCCCAAAAATATATTTAAAAAAACAATTTTTTCCTCAGTTTAGGCTGATATGTATTATTGCGATTTTTTTACCAAAAATATGTAGAATAAGCGTGTATTGATTGGTTTGCGCAAAAGTTATAGTGTCTACAAAATAGGGGATAGTTTTATGGCTTTTTTTATTATTAATTTGTTTTTTGCTAGTAATGGCAGCAATCTGATTTTTATCACGACTGCGACATTATGGAGGACACGTCGGACAATTTTGACACATTTTTGGGACCATTGGCATTTATACAGCTATCAGTGCTATAAAAATGCATTGATTACTGTAAAAATATCACTAGCTGGGAAGGGGTTAACACTAGGGGGTGATCAAGGGGTTAATTGTGTTCCCTAGTGTGTGTTCTAACTGAAGGGGGAGAGGACTACGTAGGGGAGATGACAGATCACTGTTCATACTCTGAATAGAGGATCTGTCTCTAATCCCCCTCAGAGAACTGGAAACTGTGTTTACACACACAGATCCCGGTTCTCCGTGTGTCAGCAGCGATCGCGGGAGCCCGGCGGTGATAGTGATAGCTGGGCACTCGCTTCGGGGATGAGCAGCGGCCACAGGGCGAAGCGACGTAACATAACGTTGTTTCGCCCATCCGTGCCATTCTGCCACAGCCCAACTGCGGCGGCTGGTCGGCAAGTGGTTAATGTGTTTAACCACTTAAGGACCAGCCTCGTTTTGGATTTTAGGCGTTTACATGTTTAAAACAGGTTTTTCTGCTAGAAAATTACTTAGAAGAAAAACCATATATAATGTTCGGGGGTTCTAACACCCTAGAGAATAAAATGGCGGTCATTGCAATACTTTTTTTTGCACCGTATTTGCTCAGCGGTCTTAAAAGCGCACTTTTTTTGGAAAAAATTCACTTTTTTGAATAAAAAAATAAGACAACAGTAAAGTTAGCCCAATTTTTTTTTTATATTGTGAAATATAATGTTACGTTAAGTAAATTGATACCCAACATGTCACGCTTGAAAATTGCGCCCGCTCGTGGAATGGCGTCAAACTTTTACCCTCAATCTCCATAGGCGACGTTTAAAAAATTCTACAGGTTGCATATTTTGCGGTACAGAGGAGGTCTAGGGCTAGAATTATTGCTCTCGCTTTACCGGTCGCAGCGATACCTCACATGTGCGGTTTGACCACCGTTTTCATATGCGCTACTCACGTATGCGTTCGCTTCTGCGCGCGAGCTCGTCGGGACAGGGGGGTTTAAAAAATTTTTTTTTTTTATTATTTATTTTGCAATATTTTATTTATTTTTACACTGTTTAAAAAAAAAAAAAAAAAATGGTGTCACTTTTATTCCTATTACAAGGAATGTAAACATCCCTTGTAATAGAAAAAAAGCATGGCAGGACCTCTTAAATATGAGATCTGGGGTCAAAAAGACCTCAGATCTCATATTTACACTAAAATGCAATAAAAAAAAAAAAGAAAAATGACATTTGAAAAAATGTGCCTTTAAGAGGCGTGGACGGAAGTGACATATTGACGTCGCTTCCGCCCAGCAGTGTATTGGAGACGAGTGAGCGCCATCTTGGCCTTGCTTGTCTCCAGACACACCACAGGATAGGACGCGATCGCCTCCGCCGCTACCGACAGCTCCGGTAAGTAGCGGAGGGCATCGGATCGCTAAAAGTGATCTTGCGGCGAATCCGCCGCAGGGACCACTTTTATCTGAAAGCCGGCCGCCACATGAAAATGGGGATACCGGGGTTATGGCAGCTAGCTGCTGCCATAGCAACGATATCCCCGCTCAAACTTAGGACGTACATCGTCGTGCAGCGGTCTTCAAGTGGTTAATTTAATTTATGGATTACTGAACCTTGATCCGGATAACAAAAATAGCTGTATCTCTCTGTTGTAATTGCATATTTGTATTTTGTTAAAGTTTTCCAATTTTATATAGTTGTGTTTTTTTTTTTTTTTGTAAGAAATTTTCAAATTATGGAAAGAAGAAAAGAAACTTGCTGCTGGTGCGTGATCCAGAACAATGAGCAACAGATAGTTGGCCCAGGTTCACATTGATGCGATTTGACATGTCAAATCGCATGCCAAATCGGCAGCTATTGTCAGCAATAGCACTGTCTGAATCGATGCGGCGCAGCACTGATTCCCAAAAGTAGTTTCTGTACTACTTTCTCATTCGTTCATTGACAGACACAGCCGCCTTTATTCAGAACCATAGGGTTATATCGCCCTCTACAGGAATAGGACACTAGGCAGAAAAAAGTCTTGGCTATGCCCATGGGCAGTCCAAGGTGATATACAGCCCCCTCTCTGCTATAGGCCTTTAGTTTTTTTCTGCCTAGTCAGGAGTAAGCACCTAGTTCCCTGCTGGGATCTCTTGTCCTGGCACTTTTTATTTTTTAGTTTTTTTTTTTTTTTTCCTGGATTTTTCCGGTGAGATCTACAATCAACTGCCGGGCTGGGTGATGGGCTGGATATTTGATCCAGTGCTCACCCCAGTCTGGCTAGCGAGCGTGTGCAGACTGCAGCTACGCGCTAGGTCGGCTATGTGCTAGGTCGGCCACAACATAGCCCCTGGCTCTGCGAGTGAAACGTCTCGTGAGGTCGCATATGACCGGGTCTCGGCATGAGTCGCAGCCTCCCTCATGGCCGACAGCCCCACTTCGGTGGCAAGGAGGTTCTGTCTTTAGTGGTGTCCGCTTGGTCCTGATATGGTGAGTAAATGTCCCCCTCTCACCTTAGGGTTTTTTTGTGGTGGATGCGGGCCCATCCCCGGTCGGTCCTGCGGGCCCCTTATGTCCCTGCACCCTCTTTTCCTGGCCCTGGAGGTCTCTTGGTAACCCCCCTTTCCCACTCCCCCCTCCATATAGGGTAGTGTGCCTGTGGTGGGTCCTGGGGGACGGGGTTGAGTACTGGTGGGCTGGGGGTGTGCGCCACCTAGGTGCTGTGCTTACCGGGGGGGAGGCACTGGGTCCGGTGCCCCGGATTCTCTCTCTTGTTATCATCCTGGGAGGCTACAGGGTTCTCCTGCATCTGTGGTAGTCTCGTGTAGCACAGCCGGTGGCCATTTTGCCGTAGCCGACGTCCTTTTCCCTAGTGCCTGATGACTTCCTATGGCCGGCGGACATGTTTGTGTAGCTCGGCGGCCATGATATGATGGATTTTGGCTCAGGCAATGGCGGCCATTACTGTGTAGCCTAGGACTGCGTTTTTTGACAGGTGGAAGCTCCTCCTTTTTAACCCGGCGCTGTCTCCTGTGTTTTCTTCTCCCTTGGACGCCACGTGTGTGCAGGTCTACATCTGAAACGACAAGCGCTACGCTGGTGGGGTGGTGAGTCTGGTGGATCCCTCCTCTCTCTGCTGCAGGCTGTGGGGTGTCCTGGTGGTCCGGTACCACTACTCTCCTATGGAATCTAAGGAGCACGTTTCCCCACCTGACCCCCTGTCAGAGGCTGCAGGTCCCTCTGGCTCCCAGTCATCTGTTGACGCACTGTCGGCGGCCCTGGAGTCCTTTGTGTCCTGGGTGGAGGTGGCTCTTGGGCGGTGGACTAGCAAGAAGCACCCCCCACCTTCCCCTGCTTTATCTGTCTCGTTAGATCCTGAATCTGATTTGGCTGCTGTGGACGGGGCCCACCCTGCGGGGTCTGCGACCGCGCTCCTCGGTCTTTTGGACAGTTAGGATGATTCCTCTGCCCCAGTGGCTGCGCACGAGAAAGCGACGGTGGACACACTGATTGCTTCTGTGTGGGAAACTTTAAAAATGAAGGATGCAGCCACAGCTGCGGTGGAGGTGCCAGTCCCCTTTGGCACTCACAAGCCGCCTCGCACAGCAAAAGTGTTCCCTTATCCCTCCTTTTTTGACAAGTTTGTCTATAAAGAATGGGAGTGTCCAAAAGTGTTTTGCTGTGCGTTATCCCTTTTGAGGAAAGTCTGCTTAAAAAATGGACAACTCCACCTATGGTGGATCCCCCGGTTTCTCGGTTGAACAAAACCACTATGATTCCGGTTGAGGATTCTCTGGCCTTTAAGGACCCGGCTGACAGGAAGGCAGGGTCTCTGAATGTTCTCTATTGCGGGTTAGGTGCTTCGGCTGGTTTTGGCTATTGCTCTGGTGTCGCAAATGCTGACAGAATGGGCGAAGCTGTTTCGCCGTGACCTGGAAGGTGACCAGCTTCCTCCTGCCTTCATGGAATTAGCGGACCAACTGGTCCAGGGACTTGCGTTTGTCTGTGATGCCTCTTTGGACGCAGCTCCCTTGCTTCCTATGCTATCTGTTTCAGCGGTAGTGCTTCAGCGGGTATTGTGGCTTAAGTGTTGAACAGCAGACCAGGCCTCTAAATAGGCCCTAGCTGATCTGCCTTTTCAAGGTGATTGTTTGTTTGGGGCCACTCTGGATGATATCATTAAGAGTGTCACGGGGTGGGGGGAAAGAGTACTTTTCTTCCACAGTCAAAGAAGGGGAAGGAGTCAAGTTGCAAGTATGGCCCTTCATTCTCGGCACACAAAGTTTTGTTGTCCCTCAGGGTCCACTGACAAAGGCTCAAAGTCTTTCAAGCCCCCCTCGGTAGGTCCCAAGTGGCCCTGGTCGGGCAAACAGAGCGGGCTTCTCCAGACCCCCAGATAAGGCTCCTTCGGCATGAAGAAGCGCCCTCACCCACAGTCCGGATGAGGGGATGTCTACGCTGGTTTCCGGGCCTGTGGACCTCTCTGATAAACAAGTTGGTCCATGAAGTGATTCTGTCTGGTAAGATCGAGTTCCAGACTTGTCCCCAAGCAGATTTTTTCCATCCAATCTGCATCTGTCTCCGGAGTGCTTTTTAGCCCTCCGGGGCACGGTGCAAGGCCTGTTGCTCCAAGGTGTGATTGTCCCAGTTCCCATCTCAGAAGGTTTCCATGGCTTTTATTCATACCTGTTTACGATGCCCAAAAAAGAGGGTACGGTATGTCCGATCAGGACCTCAAGGCCCTGAACCGCTATGTGCGGGTGCAGAAGTTCAGAATTAAGTCCATTCATTCTGTGGTGGCATCTCTTCATCAGAGGGACTTTCTTGCCTCCATTGACATTTCAGAACGTGCAGGTAGGCATCCTTTATATGCACAGCACCGGTGGTTCCTCCGCTTTGTCGTGGGAGAGGAGCATTATATGTTTGCGGCGTTACCCTTTGATCACACCTCTGCTCCTCGGGTCTTCACCAAAGTGTTGGCCCCGGTTCTGACGCTACTGCGCCAGTGGGGAATTGCTGTTCTGGGCTACCTAGACAATGTTTTGCTGCGAGCAGAGTCCCCAACGACCCTGAGGGACAACGTAAAGATCACTGTTCAGACAAATTTTGGGTGGCTGATAAATTGCCAAAAGTCTGCATTGATTGCAGTTCGGAAATAGGTTTATCTGGGTCTGACTCTGGATCCTGCTCAGGCCAGAGTGGTCTTTCCGCAGGATAAACTCCAGAAATTCCAGGCGGCCGCCCGCTTGCTGCTGTCCAGCATGGGTCTCCCTGCGGACTTGCATGTGGGTACTGGGCCTGATGGTGTCTACGTTCGAGGCGGTCCCATTCGCTCAGTTCCATACGAGACCCCTGCAAAGGGAGATCTTGTTTAAATGGGACAAATGTTCCGAGTCTCTAGACAGATTCGGCTGAGTCAAGGAACCAAAGGATCCCTGATCTGGTGGCTTCGTTCGCCGGCTCTTTGGCAGGGAAAATCCTTTCTTCCACTGTACTGGATGGTCTATGGTCTATGGACGCTGGAGGAATCAAGGCTACCTATCAACATCTTGGAACTCTGGGCGATCAGACTCTGCCTGGATCATTGGACGGATCGACTTCAGGGGCTCCTGATACGGATCCAGTCAGACGATGCCATGGCATCCACCAGGGAGGAACAAGGAGTGTGTTAGCCGGCCTGGAAGTAGGCGGCATTCTACGGTAGGCAGAGCGTTTCGTCCCGGCCATCTCCGCCGTTTGCCTTCCGGCGGTGAACAACTGGCAGGCAGATTACCTCAGTCGTCAGGTATTGGACCAAGGGGAGTGGTCCCTCCATTAGGAGGTATTTCAACGGATCGGTCTACATTGGGGATCTCCAGAGGTAGATCTGATAGCATCCCGAATCAAGGAATCAGGAAGGTGCAGAGGTTTGTGGCCAGGTCTCGGGACCTTCTGGTGGACGCCTCAGATGCTCTGGTCACTATGTGGGGCCAGTATCGTCTGATCTATGCCCTTCCTCCTCTCAAGCTTTGCCGCGGCTGTTGCGCAGGATCGAAGCCGAAGGAATTCCGGTAATTCTAGTGGCCCCGGACTAGCCTTGCCAGTCCTGGTACGCCGACCTTGTGCGTCTGGTCACAGACGCCCCCTGGCAGCTGCCTCTCAGGGAGGATCTGCTATCCCAAGGGCCAATCTTCCACCCTACTCTACCATCATTGGCTTTAATGGCCTGGCTATTGAAAGCCAGGTTTTTAAAGAATAGGGGCTTATCTGCGTCTGTGAATCCAACGCTGCTCAAAGCTAGAAAGTCTACTTCCAGGAAGGTATATTATCGAACGTGGCAAGCATACATTTCATGGTGTGAGTCAGTGTGGTTTCACCCACGTTCCTTTTCGGTCACTCGGATTTTGACTTTTCTTCAGAGGGATGCTGAAAAGAATTTGGCCTTGAGTACGGTACTGTCAGGGGCCAGGTGTCGGCCTTGGAGGGTTTTCTTCCAGCGCTC
The DNA here is from genome assembly GCF_042186555.1 of Aquarana catesbeiana. Lineage (NCBI taxonomy): Eukaryota > Metazoa > Chordata > Amphibia > Anura > Ranidae > Aquarana > Aquarana catesbeiana. Next base: position 116,053,659 of record NC_133330.1, on the reverse strand, counting down.
CCTGGCTTTGCATTCCCTGGTGCGTACCTTCATTCAGGTGCGACGTGGTTCCACCGGTGCAATCTGCCTTGCCACCGTGGGACTTGAATCTTGTACTTTCGGTTCTACAGAAGCCGCCGTTTGAAAATATTTGAGAAATTCTCCTGCTCACGCTATCATAGAAAGTGGCCTTCTAGGTCGCTATTACTTCTGCTCGCAGGGTGTCAGAGTTGGCAGCGCTATCCTGTCGCACGCCCTACTTGGTGATTCATAGGGACAAGGTGGTGCTTCGACCTTGTCCTTCTTTCCTTCCAAAGGTTTTCTCTGATTTCCAATGAAATTAAGACCTTGTGTTGCCTTCTCTGTGTCCCAGGACGCAGTATCCGAGGGAATTTGCCTTGCACACCTTAGATGTGGTACGTGCTGTCAGGGTGTATTCGGCGGCCACTGAGTCTTTTCGAAAGTCAGACTCCCTGTTCGTGATCACGAACGGATCAAAGAAGAGGCTATCTGTCCTCGGCAACCATTTCCAGATGGATCAGGCAATTGTTGACTCAGGCCTATTATATCAAGGGTGGTTCCTCCCTTCCCGGTGAAGGCGCACTCGACTCGGACGCTAAGTGCCTCCTGGGCCTTCTGTTATCAGGCGTCAGCAACACAAGTTTGCAAGGCGGCCACCTGGTTGTCGGTTCACAGTCTAGCATAATTTTACAAGGTGAACGTGCTGGAATCTGCAGATGCTTCTTTTGGCCGCAAGGTTCTGCAGGCTGCAGTCTAGAGGTTTTGTTCCCTCGTGAAGAGTTTTTTTTTTTTTTGACCTGGTCAGGTGGGCTCCAGGTTGTCTGCTTGGCCTGGTTTTTTGTTGGCTGCCCCACCCCTCATTTGGCACTGCTTTGGGACATCCCTATGGTTTTGAATAAAGAAGGCTGTGTCTGTCAATGAACGAATGAGAAAATAGGATTTTTGATTTACCGTAAAATCCGTTTCTCTGAGTTCATTGACAGACACAGCCTTCTTTATTCCGAACCATAGGGTTATATCGTCCCCTACAGGAGTAGGACACTAGGCAGAAAAAAGCTTGGCTACAACCATTGGCAGTCCTCGGTGATATACACCCCACTCTCTGCTATAGGCCTAAAGTTATGTATCACCTAGGACTGCCCATGGGTGTAGCCAAATCTTTTTTCTGCCTAGTGTCCTACTCCTGTAGTGAAATAACCACAAGTTGCCCACAAGCTGTCATAAATGGGAGATGGCAGTGTAATATCGGAATACAGAATGTAACTAATATAAACAAAACAATAATCTCAAAACTGTCCTGGGTGGTAAAGGAGTATTCTAAACGCGAAAAGACTAGGTCTAGCTTCTGGATATGCTGCCACTGTGGGCTATGGCTTTGGGACTGGATACTGCATAATAGAAGTGTATGTGGAGGTTTTCTATGTGTGTGTGTGTGTGTGTGTGTGTGTGTGTGTGTGTGTTGGGTTTTTTTTTCTCTGTTTGTTTGAACTGGGTGGACATTTTTTTTTTTTTTTTACATTTATTTAACCAGATTAACTATATAAAAGAAAGAGAAGGGCACCAAAAATCAATCACTTATGCCCTCACAATTGTGGAAGGATGGCAGGCATTAAGCAGGAGAAGTCTGTGTGTGGAGAGCACGGTCTCTGGGGGAGAGCAGGCTGTAATTGACATGCAGGTAAACACTGTTATTCCAAACCACATATAGCTGGTGCTGCGACAACCCTTACCTGCAAAATTACTGCAACAGGGAAATTTACTGCAGCTTACCAATACTAATGCCGCGTACACACGAGCGGACTTTACGGCAGACTTTGTCCTGCGGACTTTTCGACGGACTTTTCGAGCCTTCTTTATTCCGAACCATAGGGTTATATCGTCCCCTACAGGAGTAGGACACTAGGCAGAAAAAAGCTTGGCTACAACCATTGGCAGTCCTCGGTGATATACACCCCACTCTCTGCTATAGGCCTAAAGTTATGTATCACCTAGGACTGCCCATGGGTGTAGCCAAATCTTTTTTCTGCCTAGTGTCCTACTCCTGTAGGGGGCGATATAACCCTATGGTTCTGAATAAAGAAGGCTGTGTCTGTCAATGAACACAGAGAAACGGATTTTACAGTAAGACCCCTTTCACACTAGGGCGGTTTTCAGGCACTATTGAGCTAAAAATGGCGCCTGCAAACCGACCCGAAACAGCTGCTGCTGTGTGTCCAGTGTGAAAGCCTGAGGGCTTTCACACTGGAGCGTTGTGCGAGCAGGACGGGAAAAAAAGTAATGCTAGCAGCATCTTCGGAGCAGTGTATACACCGCTCCTGCCCATTGAAATCAATGGGGCAGCGCAGCTATACCGCCGGCAAAGCGCCTCTGCAGAGGCACTTTGCGGTGGTTTTGAACCCTTTCTCGGCCGCTAGCAGGGGATGAAACCGCCCCGCTAGCGGTTGAAGACCGCCACTAGAACGACGGTAAAGCGCCGCTAATAATAGCGGTGCGCTGTACCGCCGACGCTCCTCCCGCCCCAGTGTGAAAGGGGCCTAAGTCAAAAATCCTATTTTTGCCGCTTTCATTAGACATCTGTGCAGTAACCCACATAGATGTCTCTGAAATCACCCCCAAGTCGAACTGACATGCAGGTATGAAATTTCAATCCCGCAGCAGTGTGAACCTAGGCTCAATGATGCAACCACCAAAGGGGCCTTCTGAGGGGATAAACCCAATCAGTCAAATAGTGAAATAACCACAAGTTGCCCACAAGCTGTCATAAATGGGAGATGGCAGTGTAATATCGGAATACAGAATGTAACTAATATAAACAAAACAATAATCTCAAAACTGTCCTGGGTGGTAAAGGAGTATTCTAAACGCGAAAAGACTAGGTCTAGCTTCTGGATATGCTGCCACTGTGGGCTATGGCTTTGGGACTGGATACTGCATAATAGAAGTGTATGTGGAGGTTTTCTATGTGTGTGTGTGTGTGTGTGTGTGTGTGTGTGTGTGTGTTGGGTTTTTTTTTCTCTGTTTGTTTGAACTGGGTGGACATTTTTTTTTTTTTTTTACATTTATTTAACCAGATTAACTATATAAAAGAAAGAGAAGGGCACCAAAAATCAATCACTTATGCCCTCACAATTGTGGAAGGATGGCAGGCATTAAGCAGGAGAAGTCTGTGTGTGGAGAGCACGGTCTCTGGGGGAGAGCAGGCTGTAATTGACATGCAGGTAAACACTGTTATTCCAAACCACATATAGCTGGTGCTGCGACAACCCTTACCTGCAAAATTACTGCAACAGGGAAATTTACTGCAGCTTACCAATACTAATGCCGCGTACACACGAGCGGACTTTACGGCAGACTTTGTCCTGCGGACTTTTCGACGGACTTTTCGACTGAACGGACTTGCCTACACACGATCAACCAAAGTCCGACGCATTCGTACGTTATGACGTACGACCGTACTAAAACAAGGAAGTTCATAGCCAGTAGCCAATAGCTGCCTAGTGTTGGTTTTTGTCCGTCGGACTAGCATACCGACGAGCTGACTTTTCGACAGGACTTGAGTCCGTCAAAAAGATTTGAAACCTGTTTCATTTCTAGGTCTGTCAAACTTTTGGGGAAAAAAGTCCGCTGGAGCCCACACACGATCGAATTGTCCGACGGACTCCGGTTCGCCGGACCAAGTATGCCGTAAAGTCCGGTCGTGTGTACGCGGCATTAGATGTGGCTGCATTAGCTTTTTTTTTTCCTGTTTTCACCTGGTGATCTGGCCAGTAACACACCACCTATGTTGGTGTGCCCTCACTCTGTATTAAGGATCCCTGGGGCAGAGCAGATAGCAGCATTGTTAATTTGGCTGAGGGTAGTGTTTTAAATGTAGTAGCAAATTTAGATACACCAACAGTTTGAAGCCAAACTCCATCTCACACTGCAGTTTCAAAAGCTATTACAGCAAACATTTTTCCTTTTAGGATAAAGGTTTTACAGAATTATATAAAAGCTCATCATTGTAAGCACCCCATCAGTGGTAAATGGTCGCAACACTCTTAACTGATACATTTGCAGGAAGACTTGTGCTGTTGAAAAATACAGATTTACTGGCCAGATCACCAGGTGAAATAAGAGAGACCTCCTAAAAAGAAAACTAATACAGCCAGTCATCACATTTAAGAATTGATAAGCTGCCATATACAGGCAGTCCCTTGAGTTACATATGACTTGCATACGACTCCCACTTACAAACTTGAACAACATGAAGTGAGAGGAAATCTACACCTAGAAATGGAAATTCAATCCTGTAAGAGTTTCACAGTGATAATAAAAATGTATTTACTTGTAAAAGACTGTTCATTAAAATGTTAAAATTAATTATGTTCCTGTTTAGAGAGAAGGAGCAAGAAAGGGAAGAACAGTTAATGGAAGACAAGAAAAGGAAGAAAGAGGATAAGAAAAAGAAAGACGCTGCTCAGAAGGTGAGTCTTTCGTCTTTAGTAATTGTCTGTCTGGCAATTTTTTTTATTTTTTTAATTTTTTTTTAGTCTTTATTTACACTGCATCCGGAAAGTATTCACAGCGCTTCACTTTTTCCACATCGTGTTACATAGGTTGAAAAAAGACACATGTCCATCTGGTTCAACCAGTAAAAAAAATAAATCATACAATCCCATATACACAATCCTATACCCACAGTTGGCCCAGAGGAAGGCAAAAAACCCCAGCAAAGCATGATCCAATTTGCTAGAGCAGGGGAAAAAATTCCTTCCTGATCCCCCGAGAGGCAGTCCAACTTTCCCTGGATTAACTTCACCTATAAATGTCAGTACCCAGTTATATTATGTACATTTAGGAAAGAATCCAGGCCTTTTTTAAAGTAGTCTACCTCTGGAGGGAGTCTATTCCACATTTTCACTTACTGTGAAGAAACCTTTCCGTATTTGGAGAAAATATTTTTTCCTCTAGATATAGAGTGTCCCCTTGTCCTCTGTGATGACCTTAAGGTGAATAATTCAAAACCAAGTTCACAATATGTACTCCTTATGTATTTGTACATGTTGATCATATCCCCCCTTAATCGTCTCTTCTTAAGAGAGAATAAATTCAGTTTCTCTGATCTTTCCTCATAGCTGAGCCCCTCCATGCCCCTTATCAATTTTGTTGCCCATCTCTGCACTTTATCCAGTTCCCTGATATCCTTTGAAAACTGCTGCCCAAAACTCAACTGGATATTCCAGATAAGGTCTTACTAATGATTTGTACAGGGGCATAATGATGTCTCTCTCAGGAGTCCATACCTCTCTTAATACAAGAAAGGACTTTGCTCGCTTTGGAAACTGCAGCTTGGCATTGCATGCCATTGCATGCCATTAAGCTTATGATCAACCAAAACCCCCAGATCCTTCTCCACCATTGATTCCCCCGGTTGTACTCCCCCTGGTATATATGATGCATGCATATTCTTAACCCCTAAGTGCATAACTTTACAATTATCAACATTAAACCTCATTTGCCACATAGTTGCCCAGTTAAACAGTGCATTGAGATTGGCTTGTAAATTGGAGACATCCTGTAAGGACATTATTCCACTGCATAGCTTGGTGTCATCTGCAAACACTGAAATGTTCCTTTTATTCCCAGACCCTATATCATTTATAATGCTATTAAAAAGTAAGGGTCCCAACACTGAAATGGATTAAATTCATTATTTTCCTTAACCGCTTGCCTACAGGACACTTTTACCCCCTTCCTGCCCATGCCAATTTTCAGCCTTCAGCGCTTTCATACTTTGACAATTGCGCGGTCATGCTACACTGTAACCATGTGAATTTTTTATCATTTTCTTCACACAAATAGAGCTTTCTTTTGGTGGTGTTTAATCACTGCTGGGTTTTTTATTTTTTTACAAAAAAAGGCTGTAAATTTTGCAAATAAGTAATTTTTCTCCTTCACTGATGGACGCTGATGAGGCAGCACTTATGGGCACTGATTAGGTGGCACTGATGAGGAGTCATTAATAATCCGCACAGATAGGTTGCACTGGGCACTGATGGGTGGCAATGATGAACATCAATGATGGGCAGCACTGACTGGCATTACTGATGGGCACTGATTGCTGGCACTGGTGGTGCTTTATTGTAATCAGGGCACTGATGATCAGTGCCCCGATTACATGTCTCGATGTCCCCTGCGAGGAGATGCCGCTGATCGGCTCTCCTTGCCACACTCCTTGCCTTGTCAGTGTGAGGCCATGAGAGCCCATTACCTGTGTTTCCATGTTTACATGTGACCGGCTCTGATTGGACTTGGACACAGCCGATCACATGATTAGAGCCGAGGCTTTTTCCAGAGATTGGGGTCTCGCTGTGTCCTAGTAACACGGCGCGGCTGTTTGGGTGCACTGTCATATGACGTCCACCCAGAACGAGAGCCGCAACGTCCCTCTGTCATTTGAAGGTGGGCGGCAAGCAGTTAACCACTTCAGCCCTGGAAGGATTTACTCTCTTAATGATCAGGCCATTTTTGTGATATGGCACTGCGTTACATTAACATGCTTATTGTGCGGTTGTGTGACACTGTACCCAAATGTCCTTTTTTTTTTCCCCACAAATAGAGCTTTCTTTTGGTGGTATTTGATCACCTCTGGGGTTTTTATTTTTTGCACTATAGACAAAAAAGACCAACAATTTTGAAAAAAACAAACTATTTTTTAGTTTTTGCTGTAATGCATATCCAATTTTAAAAAAAATGTAAAACAAATGTATTCATCAGCTTTAGGCCAATATGGATTCTTCTACGTATTTTTGGTAAAAAAAATTTGCAATAAGCGTACATTGATTGGTTTGTGCAAAAGTTATAGCGTCTACAAAATAAGGGATTTTTATTATATATATATATATATATATATATATATATATATATATATATATATATATATATATATATATATATATATATATATATATATATATATATATATATATTTTTTTTTTTTTTTTCCTTTCTTATTACTAGTAATGGTGGCGATCAGCGATTTTTTTTTTTTTTTTTTGCGGTGGACAGATTGGACAATTTCGACACTCTTTTTGGACAGTTACATTGGCAGGGAAGGGGTTAACACTGGGAGGCGATCAAGGGGTTAAGTGTGTCCTAGGGAGGTGTTTCTAACTGGGAGGGGAGTGGACTGACTGGGAGTACAGAGAGATCGCTGTTCCTAATCACTAGGAACAGGCGATCTCTTTACAGGGGATGTGCTTTGTTTACATTGGCAGACCCCCTGTTCTGCCTCTCAGAGGAGCGATCGCGGGTGGCTGGCTGACATCGCAACTGCCAGACCTGTGCATTGGCCCCGCTGTGCAGCAGGCGCGGCGTACTCAGTGTCTTGCGCACAAAACGACGTACAGATACGTCGTTTCCTGCAATAGGGCCACCCTGCCGCAGTATATATGCGGTGGGCGGTCCTTAAGTCTACAAACAATACCCCATAATGACAACGTGTGAAAGTTTTTTAAAATCTTTGCAAAAGAAAAAAATCACTTGTACATACCGTATTTATCGGCGTATAACGCACCCCAAGTTTTTAGGAGGGAATTTTAAGGAAAAAAAACTTACATTTAAATGCCCATCATGCAGCCTTATCTGTGTCCATCTGCAGCTTTGTCAGTGTCATTGCAGCCTTGCCCCAGTATCCATTGCAGCCTTGTCAGTGAAGCTTTGCCCCAGTGCAGCCTTGTCCCCAGTGGTGAGTGCAGCCTTGTCCCCAGTGGTGAGTGCAGCCTTGTCCCCAGTGGTGAGTGCAGCCTTGCCCCCAGTGGTGAGTGCAGCCTTGCCCCCAGTGGTGAGTGCAGCCTTGCCCCCAGTGGTGAGTGCAGCCTTGCCCCCAGTGGTGAGTGCAGCCTTGCCCCCAGTGGTGAGTGCAGCCTTGCCCCCAGTGGTGAGTGCAGCCTTGCCCCCAGTGGTGAGTGCAGCCTTGCCCCCAGTGGTGAGTGCAGCCTTGCCCCCAGTGGTGAGTGCAGCCTTGCCCCCAGTGGTGAGTGCAGCCTTGCCCCCAGTGGTGAGTGCAGCCTTGCCAGTGCAGCCTTGTCCCCAGTGTCCATTACAGGCTTGGACAGATTTAACTATGCCACCGAAATTGCAGGGACTCGGAGCGCGCGCCGCCGAGATCACAGGGACTGGGCGGAGCCGAGATTCACATAGCCGAGTGTTCTCGGCTTTTCTCGGCGCCGCTTAGTCACGCCCAGTCCAGCCCTATGATGGACATAACTAGGGCTGCAACTAATGATTATTTTCATAATCAATTAGTTGACCGATTATTGTCTCGATTAATCGGTTAAAAAAAAGTGGTGTATAATGTAGTTAATATGTTAACCACTTGACGACCGCCTCACGCTGATGTATGTCAGCAGAATGGCACGGGCAGGCAAAATCACGTACCTGGTACGTGATTGCCTTCCCGCGGGCGGGGGGGTTCGATCGCCCCCCCCCCCGATGCCTGAGGTGGTCGCCGTTGGTCTGGCAGCGATCAGATGAGGGGGAGGCCATCCGATCGTGGCCCCCCCCCCTTCGCGATCGCTCCCAGCCAATGAGGATCTTCCCCTGCCTCTGTCATCTCTCCTCGGCTCGGCAGTTTCCGTTCCGGCGCCGAGGAGAGAAGACATCTGAGTAAGTGCACAAACACACACACACACACACAGTAGAACATGCCAGGCACACTTTACACCCCCGATCCCCCCCCCGATCACCCCCAATCACCCCTCCCCCCCGTCACACTGACACCAAGCAGTTTTTTTTTTTTTTAATCTGATTACTGCATGGTGTTAGTTTGTGACAGTTAGAAGTGGTAGGGCAGTTAGTATTAGCCCCCTTTTAGGTCTAGGGTACCCCCCCTAATAAAGTTTTAACCCCTTGATCACCCCCCGTCACCAGTGTTGCTAAGCGATCATTTTTTCTGATCGCTGTATTAGTGTCGCTGGTGACGCTAGTTAGGGAAGTAAATATTTAGGTTCGCCGTCAACGTTTTATAGCGACAGGGACCCCCATATACTATCTAATGTTTTAACCCCTTGATTGCCCCCTAGTTAACCCTTTCACCACTGATCACCGTATAACCGTTACGGGTGACGCTGGTTAGTTCGTTTATTTCTTTATAGTGTCAGGGCACCCGTCGTTTAATTACTGAATAAAGGTTTAGCCCCCTGATCGCCCGGAGGTGATATGCGTCGCCCCAAGCAGCGTCAGGTTAGCGTCAGTAGCGGTAACACCCACGCACGCACCGTACACCTCCCTTAGTGGTATAGTATCTGAACGGATCAATATCAGATCCGATCAGATCTATACTAGCGTCCCCAGCAGTTTAGGGTTCCCAAAAATGCAGTGTTAGCGGGATCAGCCCAGATACTTGCTAGCACCTGCGTTTTGCCGTCCCAGCCCACCCAAGTGCAGTATCGATCGATCACTGTCACTTACAAAACACTAAACGCATAACTGCAGCGTTCGCAGAGTCGGGCCTGATCCCTGCGATCGCTAACAGTTTTTTTTGGTAGCGTTTTGGTGAACTGGCAAGCGCCAGCGGCCTAGTACACCCCGGTCGTAGTCAAACCAGCACTGCAGTAACACTTGGTGACGTGGCGAGTCCCATAAGTGCAGTTCAAGCTGATGAGGTGGCAAGCACAAGTAGTGTCCCGCTGCCACCAAGAAGAAGACAAACACAGGCCCGTCGTGCCCATAATGCCCTTCCTGCTGCATTCGCCAATCCTAATTGGGAACCCACCACTTCTGCAGCGCCCGTAATTCCCCCATTCACATCCCCAACCAAATGCAGTCGGCTGCATGAGAGGCATTTTCTTTATGTCCTCCCAAATACCCCTACCCAACGAACCCCCCAAAAAAGATGTGTCTGCAGCAAGCGCGGATATAGGCGTGACACCCGCTATTATTGTCCCTCCTGTCCTGACAATCCTGGTCTTTGCATTGGTGAATGTTTTGAACGCTACCATGCACTAGTTGAGTATTAGCGTAGGGTACAGCATTGCACAGACTAGGCACACTTTCACAGGGTCTCCCAAGATGCCATCGCATTTTGAGAGACCCGAACCTGGAACCGGTTACCGTTATAAAAGTTAGTTACAAAAACAGTGTACAAAAAAATATAAAATAAAAAAAAAAAATAGTTGTCGTTTTATTGTTCTCTCTCTCTATTCACTCTCTATTGTTCTGCTCTTTTTTACTGTATTCTATTCTGCAATGTTTTATTGTTATTATGTTTTATCATGTTTGCTTTTCAGGTATGCAATTTTTTATACTTTACTGTTTACTGTGCTTTATTGTTAACCATTTTTTTGTCTTCAGGTACGCCATTCACGACTTTGAGTGGTTATACCAGAATGATGCCTGCAGGTTTAGATATCATCTTGGTATCATTCTTTTCAGCCAGTGGTCGGCTTTCATGTAAAAGCAATCCTAGCGGCTAATTAGCCTCTAGACTGCTTTTACAAGCAGTGGGAGGGAATGCCCCCCCCCCCACCACCACCGTCTTCTGTGTTTTTCTCTGGCTCTCCTGTCTCAACAGGGAACCTGAGAATGCAGCCGGTGATTCAGCCAGCTGACCATAGAGCTGATCAGAGACCAGAGTGGCTCCAAACATCTCTATGGCCTAAGAAACCGAGCATTTTATGACTTAGATTTCGCCGGATGTAAACAGCGCCATTGGGAGATTGGGAAAGCATTTTATTACACCGATCTTGGTGTGGTCAGATGCTTTTTCAAAAGAGTACCCATCACTACCTATTGCTATCATAGGGGATATTTACATTCCCTGAGATAACAATAAAAATGATTTAACCACTTGACAACTGGGCACTTAAACCCCCTTCCTAACCAGACCAATTTTCAGCTTTTGGTGCTCTCACATTTTGAATGACAATTACTCAGTCATGCAACACTGTATCTTTATGAAATTTTTGTCCTTTTTTTCACACAAATAGAGCTTTCTTTTGGTGGTATTTAATCACTGCTGGGTTCTTTATTTTTTGCGCCGTAAAAGAAAAAAGACCGAAAAATCTGTAAAAAAATACATTTTTCTTCATTTCTGTTATAATATTTTGCAAATTAGTAATTTTTCTTCATATATTTTGGCCAAAATTTATACCGCTACATATCTTTGGTAAAAATAACCCAAATCGGTGGATATTATTTGGTCTTTTTGAAAGTTATAGAGTCCAAAAGCTATGGTGCGCATATCTGAAAATTGATCACACCTGAATTACTGACGGCCTATCTAATTTCTTGAGACCCTAACATGCCAGAAAAGTACAAATACCCCCCAAATGACCCCTTTTTGGAAAGAAGACATTCCAAGGTATTTAGAAAGATGCATGGTGAGTTTTTTGAAGTTGTCATTTTTTCCCACAATTCTTTGCAAAATCAAGGTTTTTTTTTTACTTTTTTTTTTTTTCCACAAAATTGTCATATTAGCAGGGTATTTCTCACAGACCGCATATGCATACCACAAATTACACCCCAAAACACATTCTGCTATTACTCCCGAGTATGGTGATACCACATGTGTGAGACTTTTACACAGCGTGGCCACATACAGAGGCCCAACATGCAGGGGAGCACCTTCAGGCGTTCTGGGGCACCCAGGCCAATTCTGACATTTCTCTCCTACATGTAAAAATCATCATTTATTAGCTAGAAAATTACTTAGAACCCCAAAACATTATATATGTTTTTTTAGCAAAGACCCTAGAGAATACAATGGCGGTCGTTGCAACTTTTTATCTCGCACGGTATTTGTGCAGCAATTTTTTTAACGCGTTTTTTTTGGAAAAATGTTTTGTGCTTTACAAAAACCAAAACAGTAAAGTTAGCCCAATGTTTTTGCATAATGTGAAAGATGAAGTTACACCGAGTAAATAGATACCCAACATGTCACCCTTCAAAATTGCACGCGCTTGTGGAATGGCGCCAAACTTTGCTACTCAAAAATCCCCATTGGCGACGCTTTAAAATTTTTTACTGGTTACATGTTTTGAGTTACAGAGGAGGTCTAGGGCCAAAATTATTGCTCTCGCTCTACCGATCGCAGCGATACCTCACATGTGTGGTTTGAACACCGTTTTCATATGTGGGCGGGACTTACGTATGCGTTCGCTTCTGCATGCGAGCACACAGGGACAGGGGCGCTTTAAAAAATTTTTTTTTTTTTTTTATTGTTCATTTTACTTTATTTATTTTAGTTTGATGCTTTTTTCCAAAAAAAAAAATTTTTGACCACTTTTATTCCTATTACAAGGAATATAAACATCCTTGTAATAGGAATATGGCATGACAGGTCCTCTTTACAGTGAGATATGGGGTCAATAAGACCCCACATCTCACCTCTAGGCTGGGAAGCCTGAAATTAAAAAAAAAAAAAAAAAAAGATCCTGGCTTCGATCGTAGCGGTGAGTCGGTAGAAGCACCGCAAGGCGGCGGGAAGGGGGGACGTCCCCTCTCGCCTCCCGTAAGAACGATCAAGCAGTGGAACAGCTGCTATGATCGTTCTCATGGTGTAGGGAATCGCCGGCTGAAAAAGCTGATATCTGAATGATGCCTGTAGCTGCAACCATCATTCAGATATCTCCGCACAAAGTCAAGGACGTTGTATGACGGCCGGCGGGCGGGAAGTGGTTAAAACGCTTTTTTTTTTTTTTTTTTTTAACACAAAGTTGTCCATTTATACAATATTTCTACCACATAACATGTACATACCAAAAATGACACCCCAAAATAGATTCTCCTGCTCCTCCTGAGTACGGCGATACCCCATGTGTGAGACTTCCACAGCCTGGCCATATACAGAGGCCGAGTACAGCTGAGCATGGCTCAGCATGGCTCAGCATGGCGGGGGGGCATTGCAGAGTATGGCGGGGGGGCATTGCAGAGTATGGCGGGGGGGCATTGCAGAGTATGGCGGGGGGGCATTGCAGAGTATGGCGGGGGGGCATTGCAGAGTATTGCACAGCATTAGTAGTGAGGGATGGCTGAGCATGGATGGATGGATGTCTCTGTGCAGCGCTGTGGGCACTACACATACAGCCCACAGCGCTGCAGACATCCATCCATCCCCCCTCCCCGCTCACAGTGTACCGATCGGTACACAGGAGGGGAGGAGAGGAACCGGCGTCATCAGATGACGCCGTTCTGTTTACATGTGATCGCGCCGTCATTTGACGGCGCGATCACATGGTAAACGGCCGCGATCAGCGGCCATTTACCGGGATCCGTGATGCGCCGGGTCCCCTGGACCCGGCGGTCACGGATGTGTTCGGGTGCGCGTCCCAGGGGGCGCGCGAGAGGGGAATTCTGGGAGGACGTCATAGTACGTCCACCCAGAGTTATCCAACCGCCCTGCAGCCGTCATTCTATGGGCCGGTTGGTAAGTGGTTAAAAAAAAAAAATGAAAGGAACAGTTTAAAAATAAGATAAAAAAGCAAAAAAATAATAAAGAAAAAAAAAAAAAGCACCCCTGTCCCCCCCCTGTTCTCGCGCTAAGGCGAACGCAAGCGTCGGTCTGGCGTCAAATGTAAACAGCAATTGCACCATGCATGTGAGGTATCACCACGAAGGTCAGATCAAGGGCAGTAATTTTAGCACTAGACCTCTGTAAATCTAAAGTGGTAACCTGTAAAGGCTTTTAAAAATGTATCTATTTTGTTGCCACTGCACGTTTGTGCGCAATTTTAAAGCATGTCATGTTTGGTATCCATGTACTCGGCCTAAGATCATCTTTTTTATTTCATCAAACATTTGGGCACTATAGTGTGTTTTAGTGCATTAAAATTTAAAAAAGTGTGTTTTTTCCCCAAAAAATGCGTTTGAAAAAAAAAAAAAAATGAAACAACCACCATTTTAATCTGTAGGGCATATGCTTTAAAAAAATATATAATGTTTGGGGGTTCAAAGTAATTTTCTTGCAAAAAAAAAAAAAATTTTTCATGTAAACAAAAAGTGTCAGAAGGGGCTTTGTCTTCAAGTGGTTAGAAGAGTGGGTGATGTGTGACATAAGCTTCTAAATGTTGTGCATAAAATGCCAGGACAGTTCAAACCCCCCCCCCCCCCCAATGACCCCATTTTGGAAAGTAGATACCCCAAGCTATTTGCTGAGAGGCATGTCGAGTCCATGGAATATTTTATATTGTGACACAAGTTGCGGGAAAGAGACAAATTTTTTTTTTTTTTTTTTGCACAAAGTTGTCACTAAATGATATATTGCTCAAACATGCCATGGGAATATGTGAAATTACACCCCAAAATGCATTCTGTTGCTTCTCCTGAGTACGGGGATACCACATGTGTGAGACTTTTTGGGAACCTAGCCGCGTACAGGACCCCAAAAACCAAGCACCGCCTTCAGGCTTTCCAAGTGCGTAAATTTTTTATTTCACTCTTCACTGCCTATCACAGTTTCAGAGGCCATAGAATGCCCAGGTGGCACAACCCCCCCCCCCCCAAATGACCCCATTTTGGAAAGTAGACACTCCAAGCTATTTGCTGAGAGGTATAGTGAGTATTTTGCAGACCCCACTTTTTGTCACAAAGTTTTGAAAATTGAAAAAAGAAAAAAAAAAAATGTTTTTCTTGTCTTTCTTCATTTTCAAAAACAAATGAGAGCTGCAAAATACTCACCATGCCTCTCAGCAAATAGCTTGGGGTGTCTAATTTCCAAAATGGGGTCATTTGGGGGGTTCTGTGCCATCTGGGCATTCCATGGCCTCCGAAATTGTGATAGGCAGTGAAGAGTGAAATCAAAAATTTACACCCTTAGAAATCCTGAAGGCGGTGATTGGTTTTCGGGGACCCGTACGCGGCTAGGCTCCCAAAAAGTCCCACAAACGTGGTATCCCCATACTCAGGAGAAGCAGCTAAACGTATTTTGGGGTGCAATTCCACATATGCCCATGGCCTGTGTGAGCAATATATCATTTAGTGACAACTTTGTGCAAAAAAAAAAATTGTCACTTTCCCGCAACTTGTGTTAAAATATAAAATATTCTATGGACTCAACATGCCTCAAAGCAAATAGCTTGGTGTGTCTACTTTCCAAAATGGGGTAATTTGGGGGGGTTTTGTGCCATCTGGGCATTTTATGGCCTTCAAAACTGTGATAGGTAGTGAGGAGTAAAATCAAAATTTTACGCCCTTAGAAATCCTGAAGGCGGTGATTGGTTTTCAGGGCCCCGTGCGCGGCTAGGCTCCCAAAAAGTCCCACACATGTGGTATCCCCGTACTCAGGAGAAGCAGCTGAATATATTTTGGGGTGCAATTCCACATATGCCCATGGCCTGTGAGCAATATATCATTTAGTGACAACTTTTTGTAATTTTTTTTTGTCATTATTCAATCACTTGGGACAAAAAATGAATATTCAATGGGCTCAACATGCCTCTCAGCAATTTCCTTGGGGTGTCTACTTTCCAAAATGGGGTCATTTGGGGGGGGGGGTTTGTACTGCCCTGCCATTTTAGCACCTCAAGAAATGACATAGGCAGTCATAAACTAAAAGCTGTGTAAATTCCAGAAAATGTACCCTAGTTTGTAGAAGCTATAACTTTTGCGCAAACCAATAAATATACGCTTATTGACATTTTTTTTACTAAAGACATGTGG
Organism: Aquarana catesbeiana; assembly: GCF_042186555.1. Classification (NCBI taxonomy): domain Eukaryota; kingdom Metazoa; phylum Chordata; class Amphibia; order Anura; family Ranidae; genus Aquarana; species Aquarana catesbeiana. Next base: position 116,038,020 of record NC_133330.1, on the reverse strand, counting down.
CCAAATACATTTTGGCCTAAATGTATGACTAAAATTGAGTTTATTGGATTTTTTTTATAACAAAAAGTAGAAAATATCATTTTTTTCAAAATTTTTGGTCTTTTTCCGAGAGAGGTGATCAAATACCATCAAAAGAAAGCTCTGTTTGTGGGAAGAAAAGGATGCAAATTTCGTTTGGGTACAGCATTGCATGACCGCGCAATTAGCGACGCAGTGCCAAATTGGAAAAAGTCCTCTGGTCCTTATGCAGCATAATGGTCCGGGGCTGAAGTGGTTAAGTTTCAAAAAAAGGCAATTTATTCTTAAATATCTGTATGCAGTGGCAAATATAAATAACCAACTATATGGTTAGGGAGCAAAATATCTAATCTCTGAGAATAACAGACAGAAGAGATATACTGTATATACTATTAGAGGAGATATACTGTGTATACTATTAGAATAGAGATATACTGTATATACTATTAGAGGAGAGATATACTGTATATACTATTAAAGGAGAAACAGTATATATCCTTTAATAGTATATTAAAGGGTGAATATGGTAAATATCAGACTCAGATGAAAATTTTTTTATTTAAAAAACAATGTCTTCCTTAAAAAAAATGTCATTTTAAGAACGTTCCATCGATTTCCTAATCGTTAGTGGGGTCAAATCGACATTAATTTTCAACCACGTGACGGGAAAATTTGGAAATAGAAAACTTCTTGGTCAAAGGAATTTTCAGACGGTGTATGTGGTTTTCGTTCAGAAATGACATTCATTTTAAAAACAGAATGTTAAAAACAAGTGAAAATTTCAAACATTCTTTCATTCAGCGAATGTACAAAGATTTTTCGTATGAATATTCTCGTCTGAAAATTGATCCGTTTGGCCAGCATAAGGCTCGGTACACACCTATGCAGTTTGCTTTTGATCTGTTTCTGCAGTGCTTTTTGATTTTTGCACACGTGATTTTACATTTGCCAATTTGTTGGGCAGATTAAAAAATACAAATTGCTGCAAAAACGCTTTACATGCTTTTCTGCAGCTTCTCCATTGAAGTATATTGAACCAAAAAAGCACCGTTTTGTGTTTTAAAAAAAGTTCTTGACCCTTTCCAAATATGCAGCGGCTGAAAAAAGCATTGATGTGAACGTGTCCCATCAGAAACCATGTAAATGAACTGTAGTGCGTTTCTGCAAAAAACACATAGATGTGAACCAGGTCTAAGACGTTTAGTAACATAATGGGGTTAAAAAAAACCTAAAATTAGCCCTTTATAGTACAAAAAAAGCAAATAGTCACAACTGTAAGGGGTTCATTTTTTTTTTACCGTAGAACTGTGAAAGTAATATTTACAGTAGCGAGTTGCTCTTTTTGTACTATAAAGGGCTCTTTTTTTTTTTTTTAACCCCATTATGTTACTGGCCGATTAATCGATTATGAAAATAGTAATCAATTCATTTAATAAACGATTAGTTGTCGATTAATCGATTAGTTGTTTCAGCCCTAGACATAACACAGGTCCAATGGCGGGACTGGGCGTGACTGTGAGCGGAGCCGAGAAGAGCCGAGTACACTCGGCTATGTGTATGTCGGCGGCGATCGCTCCGCTCACAATCAGCGGGGATCGGCGTATAACACGCACCCACGATTTTCCCCTGATTTTAAGGGGAAAAAAGTGCGTGTTATACGCCGATAAATATGGTAAGTATTCACAACCTTTGTCATGACTCTCAAAAAAAAGCTCAGGTACATCCTTTTTCCACTGATCATCTTTGAGATGTTTCTACAACTTGATTGCAGTCCACCTGTGGTAAATTCAGTTGATTGGACATGACTTGGAAAGGCATCCACCCGTCTATATAAGGTCCCATAGTTAACAATGCATATCAAAGCAGAAAAAAACAAGCCATGAAGTCTAAGGAATTGTCTGTAGACCTCTGAGACAGGATTCTATTGAGGCACTGATCTGGGGAAGAGTACAGAACAATATCTGCAGCATTGAAGGTCCCAATGAGCACAGTGGCCTCCATCATCCGTAATTGGAAGAGGTTTGTAACCACCAGGACTCTCCCTAGAGTGGGCCATGCAGCCAAACTAAGCAATTGGGGGAGAAGGGCCTTAGGGAGGTGACCAAGAACCCAATGGTCACTCTGACAGAGCTTTAGTGTTTCTCTGTGGAGAGAGGAGAACCTTCCAGATGAACTATCTCTGAAGCACTCCTCCAATCAGGCCTATATAGTAGAGAGGCCAGGCGGAAGCCACTCATCAGTAAAAGGCACAAAATTCTCTGGTCTGATGAAACAAAGATTAAACTCCCTGGTCAAAATGGCAAGCGTCATGTCAGGAGGAAACCAGGTACCACTTATCACCTGGCCAATACCATCCCTACAGTGAAACATGGTGGTGGCAGCATCATGCTGTGGGTATGTTTCTTTAGCGGCAGGAACTGCAAGAATAGTCAGGATGGAGGGAAAGATGAATGCAGCAATGTACAGAGACATTATTGATGAAAACCTGCTCCAGAGTGCTCTGGACCTCAGATTGGGGCGAAGGTTCATCTTCCAACTGGAAAACGACCCTAAGCACACAGCCAAGATAACAAAGGAGTGGTTACAGGACAACTCTGTGAATGTCCTTGAGTGGCCCCCCCAGCCAGAGCCCAGACTTTAACTTGAGAGGTTCTGCAAAGAAGAATGGGAGAAACTGCCCATTCTTTTTATTTATTTTTATTTATTTTTTTCAGTTTTTTTTTTTTTTCAAACAAACTTCTTTCACATTGTTATCATGGGGTATTTTTTGTAGAATTTTGAGGAAAATAATGAATTTAATCCATTTTAGAATAAGGCTGTAACCTAACAAAATATGGAAACAATGAAGCGCTGTGAATACTTTCTGGATGCACAGTATATTGTCACTTTACAGGCATTTAATATGGTTATCAACTTGGTATAATGCATGAATGTACATTCCAGAAAAGATAGTCGTCATGTACAAAGTGGCAGATAGTTCTCTTGTTAAACTGAATGTATAAGTACTGTGCAAAAGTGTTAGGCAGGTGTAAAGAAATGCTGTAAAGTAAGAATACTTAGAAAAAAAAGATATACCGTATTTATCGGCGTATAACACGCACCTGCGTATAACACGCACCCCAATTTAGGAGGGAATTTTAACCACTTAAGGACCAGCCTCGTTTTGGATTTTAGGTGTTTACATGTTTAAAACAGGTTTTTCTGCTAGAAAATTACTTAGAACCCCCAAAACATTATATATGGTTTTTCTTCTAACACCCTAGAGAATACAATGGCGGTCATTGCAATACTTTTTTTTTGCACCGTATTTGCGCAGCGGTCTTATAAGCGCACTTTTTTTGGAAAAAATTCACTTTTTTGAATAAAAAAAATAAAACAACAGTAAAGTTATCCCAATTTTTTTTTATATTGTGAAATATAATGTTACGCCAAGTAAATTGATACCCAACATGTCATGCTTGAAAATTGCGCCCGCTCGTGGAATGGCGTCAAACTTTTACCCTCAAAAATCTCCATAGGCGACGTTTAAAAAAAAATTCTACAGGTTGCATATTTTGCGCTACAGAGGAGGTCTAGGGCTAGAATTATTGCTCTCGCTCTACCGGTCGCTGTGATACCTCACATGTGTGGTTTGACCACCGTTTTCATATGCGGGCGCTACTCGCGTATGCGTTCGCTTCTGCGCGCGAGCTCGTCGGGACAGGGGGGTTTTAAACATTTTTTTTTTTTAATTTTTATTATTTATTTTAAAATATTTTATTTATTTTTACACTGTTTAAAAAAAAAAAAAAAATTGTGTCACTTTTATTCCTATTACAAGGAATGTAAACATCCCTTGTAATAGAAAAAAGCATGGCAGGACCTCTTAAATATGAGATCTGGGGTCAAAAAGACCTCAGATCTCATATTTACACTAAAATGCAATAAAAAAAAAAAAAAAGTCATTTAGAAAAATGACATTTGAAAAAATATGCCTTTTAAGAGGCGTGGACGGAAGTGACGTTTTGACGTCGCTTCCGCCCAGCAGTATCTTGGAGACGAGTGAGCGCCATCTTGGCCTCACTTGTCTCCAGACACACCAGGCAGAAGGACGCGATCGCCTCCGCCGCTACCGACGGCTCCGGTAAGCGGCGGAGGGCACCGGATCGCGGCGGGAGGGGGGGGGGCCCCTCTCCCGCCACCGATAAAAGTGATCTCGCGGCGAATCCGCCGCAGGGACCACTTTTATCTGAAAGCCGGCCGCCGCACGAAAACGGGGATACCGGGGTTATGGCAGCTAGCTGCTGCCATAACAACGATATACCCGTTCAAACTTAGGACGTATATAGTCGTGCGGCGGTCGGGAAGTGGTTAAGGAAAAAAAAACTTTTAGGAGGGAAGTTGAAGGGAAAAAAAACTTACATTTAAATGCCCATCATTGCAGCCTTGCCCCAGTGCAGCCTTGCCCCAGTGCAGCCTTGCCCCAGTGCAGCCTTGCAGCTCGCTGAGCTTCAAAATTGCCGACCGCGATTTGAAAATGGCGCCGAAATACACAGAGCCGGTTCTCGGCGGCTCTCGTTCACTTTCGGCTCCACTCGGGATGGGCGTGACGGTGAGCGGAGCTATCCGAACCTAGCCAAGTACACTCGGCTAGGTTCGGGCGGCGCTCGAGTGAAGCTGAAAGTGGGCGAGAAGAGCCGAGGACCGGCACTGTGTATTTCGGCGCCGGCGACGCCATTTTCAAATCGCGGTCGGCGATTTTTTTAGATCTGACAGCGGGGGATCGCAGGGGATCGGCGTATAACATGCACCCGCGATTTTCCCCTGATTTTAAGGGGAAAAAAGTGTGTGTTATACGCCGATAAATACGGTATTTTTCGGTTTACAAAATGCAAAGTGAGCGAACAGAATAAAAATCAAATCAAAATTTGGTGCGACTACCCTTTGGCTCCAAATCAGCATCAGTTCTTACTCTTGCACACTTTGTACACTTGCACAAAGTCATGGATTTTGTAGGTTCAGAGAAGAGTGTATGATTAACCAATTAGATCAAGCAGGTGCTAATTTACATAGTTACATAGTAGGTGAGGTTAAAAAAAGACACACGTCCATCAAGTCCAACCTATGTGTGTGATTATGTGTCAGTATTACCTTACATATCCCTGTATGTTACGGTCATTCAGGTGATTATCTAATAGTTTCTTGAAGCTATCAATGCTTTCCGCTGAGACCACCGCCTGTGGAAGGGAATTCCACATCCTTACCGCTCTTACAGTAAAGAACCCTCTACGTAGTTTAAGGTTAAACCTCTTTTCTTCTAATTGTAATGAGTGGCCCCGAGTCTTATTAAACTCTCTTCTGCGAAAAAGTTTTATCCCTATTGTGGGGTCACCAGTACAGTATTTGTAGATTGAAATCATATCCCCTCTCAAGCGTCTCTTCTCCAGAGAGAATAAGTTCAATGCTCGCAACCTTTCCTCATAACTAAGATCCTCCAGACCCTTTATTAGCTTTGTTGCCCTTCTTTGTACTCGCTCCATTTCCTGTACATCCTTCCTGAGGACTGGTGCCCAGAACTGGACAGCATACTCCAGGTGCGGCCGGACCAGAGTCTTGTAGAGCGGGAGAATTATCGTTTTATCTCTGGAGTTGATCCCCCTTTTAATACATGCCAATATTCTGTTTGCCTTATTAGCAGCAGCTTGGCATTGCATGCCATTGCTGAGCCTATCATCTACTAGCACCCCCAGGTCCTTTTCCATCCTAGATTCCCCCAGAGGTTCTCCCCCCAGTGTATAGATCGCATTCATGTTTTTGCCACCCAAATGCATTATTTTACATTTTTCTACATTGAACCTCATTTGCCATGTAGTCGCCCACCCCATTAATTTGTTCAGGTCTTTTTGCAAGGTTTCCACATCCTGCGGAGAAGTTATTGCCCTACTTAGCTTAGTATCGTCTGCAAATACAGAGATTGAACTGTTTATCCCATCCTCCAGATCGTTTATAAACAAATTAAATAGGATTGGTCCCAGCACAGAACCCTGGGGAACCCCACTACCCACCCCTGACCATTCTGAGTACTCCCCATTTATCACCACCCTCTGAACACGCCCTTGTAGCCAGTTTTCAATCCAGGTACTCACCCTATGGTCCATGCCAACGGACCCTATTTTGTACAGTAAACGTTTATGGGGAACTGTGTCAAATGCTTTTGCAAAATCCAGATACACCACGTCTACGGGCCTTCCTTTATCTAGATGGCAACTCACCTCCTCATAGAAGGTTAATAGATTGGTTTGGCAAGAACGATTCTTCATGAATCCATGCTGATTACTGCTAATGATATCGTTCTTATTACTAAAATCTTGTATATAGTCCCTTATCATCCCCTCCAAGATTTTACATACTATTGATGTTAGGCTAACTGGTCTGTAATTCCCAGGGATGTTTTTTGGGCCCTTTTTAAATATTGTGCTACATTGGCTTTTCTCCAATCAGCTGGTACCATTCCAGTCAATAGACTGTAAAAATTAGGAACAACGGTCTGGCAATCACCTGACTGAGTTCCCTAAGTACCCTCGGATGCAAGCCATCTGGTCCCGGTGATTTATTAATGTTAAGTTTCTCAAGTCTAATTTTAATTCCGTCCTCTGTTAACCATGGAGGTGCTTCCTGTGTTGTGTCATGAGGATAAACACTGCAGTTTTGGTTACTGAAGCCCCCCGATTCACTCGTGAAGACTGAGGAGAAGAATAAATTCAATACCTTTGCCATCTCCCCATCCTTTGTAACCAGATGTCCTTCCTCGTTCCTTATGGGGCCAATATGGTCTGTCCTCCCTTTTTTACTGTTTACATACTTAAAGAATTTCTTGAGATTTTTTTTGCTCTCCTCCGCTATGTGTCTTTCATGTTCTATCTTAGCCGTCCTAATTGCACCCTTACATTTCTTATTGCATTCTTTATAAAGTCTGAATGCTGAGGATGATCCCTCAATGTTGTATTTTTTGAAGGCCTTCTCCTTTGCTTTTATGTGCATTTTTACATTGGCGTTAAGCCATCCAGGATTTTTGTTCGCTCTTTTAAATTTATTACCCAATGGGATACATTGGCTAATGCCCTTATTTAATATGCTCTTAAAGCAAACCCATCTCTCCTCCGTATTCTTTGTTCCTTAATATTTTATCCCAAGTTATGCCTTTTAGCAAGGTTTGTAGTTGGCTCTTTTGAAATTCAGTGTCTTTGCATTCCCTTTATGTTTCCTATTTGTGTGATTTATGCTGAAACTAATTGACCTGTGATCGCTGTTGCCTAAATTGCCCCGTATTTCCACATCTGTGATCAGGTCTGTATTGTTGGTAATCAGTAGATCCAATAATGTTTTATTTCTAGTTGGTGCGTCTACCATCTGACCCATAAAATTGTCCTGCAAGACACTAAGGAACTGGCGAGCCTTAAATGAATGCGCGGTTCCCTCCGCCCAGTCTATGTCTGGATAATTAAAATCCCCCATTATGATAACACTTCCCATCCTTGCTGCTAATCCAATTTGTGATAGGAGATCCGTCTCCGCTTCCTCCTTCAGGTTAGGGGGCCTATAGCATACTCCCAGTATTATTTTCCCCTTAGCTTCATCCCTTTGGAGCTCTACCCATAAGGATTCCACCTCCTCTCTAGCTCCCTCAGTGATGTCATCTCTCACATTCGCTTGTACATTATTCTTGATATATAGGCATACCCCTCCCCCTTTTTTACCCTCTCTATCCTTGCGGTATAGGGTATACCCTTGAATGTTTGCCAGCCAATCATGAGAGCTGTTGAACCAGGTCTCTGAAATTCCCACAAAATCCAAATCCTCCTTGTACAACAGTATCTCTAGTTCACCCATCTTGTCTGCCATGCTCCTGGCATTGGTGAACATGCCACATAGTTTAGACCGGTCGCATATTGTCCTCGTATTCAAAATTGCAACTAGGACTTGCTACTATACTCACCTTGTGTTTTTGTGCTTTGGTTAACCTATCACTAATGCCCCCAACACTACCCTCTGGAATATCATCCGCGCTGGCTATCACTGTCTCTGGACCCTCCCCCCCATCGCCTAGTTTAAAAACCCCTCTAACTTTTTGGCCATCTTCATTCCCAGCAGATCTGCACCCTCCTCATTTAGGTGCAGTCCGTCCCTTCTATAGTACCGGTTACCGACTGAGAAGTCGGCCCAGTCCTCCAGGAACCCAAACCCCTCCTTACTACACCAGCTCTTCAGCCACTTGTTTACTTCCCTAATCTCCCTCTGCCTTTCTGGTGTGGCTCGATGTACCGGTAGTATTCCTGAGAATACTACCTTGGAGGTCCTTTTCCTCAATTTAGCACCTAAGTCCCTACAATCGTTCTTTAGGACACTCCATCTGCCTCTGACTTTGTCATTGGTGCCAACATGCACCATGACAGCCGGGTCTTCCCCAGCCCCTCCCAGTAATCTGTCCACAAGATCCGTGATGTGCCGAACCCGAGCGCCCGGTAGACAACATACTGTTCGGCGCTTGAGGTCTTGGTTACAGATTGCCCTCTTTGTCCTTCTAAGAATTGAGTCCCCTACCACCAGAATCTGTCTTTCCTTTCCCTTTGCTGCCCCCCCACTCTCACTGGAGGAGTTCTTCCCCTGGCAGCTAGGAGATTCCCTCATCTCCAGCAGTGCTGGTCCCTGACTGGTTTCACCAATGACACTCAATGGAGCGTACTTATTGGGATGCTCCAGTCCTGGATCGGCCTCTCTGGCACTTCCCCCTCTACCCCTCCTGACTGTCACCCAGTCAGTGATAATGATCATATTCATATGTAGGTTGAAACCGTCATTAACTGAAACAAATCAGATGTGTAGAGGGCTTAAAACTGGCTGAGGCACAGCAAAACTCTGCTACTATGGTGAGTTTGTGGAAGACCTTTCATGTCACGGGTCATACACCAATGCTAGACTGAGCACACAAGGCAGTTATACTGCATCAGAAAGGTCTCTATCAGGCAAAGATTTCAAAGCAGACTGGGGATTCAATATGTGCTGTGCAAGCTCTTTTGAAGACGCCTAAAGAAAAGGGCAATGTTGAGGACCATAGACGTGGTGGTTTGCGAAGGAAACTTTGCAGCAGATGAGACGCGTCATAATTGATTCCTTTCGACATTGTAAGTGGTCCAGCAGTGCCATTGGCAAAAAACTGGTGTAAACCAGTGGAGCCCAGGTACATCTACTGTCTGGTGAAGTCTGGCCAGAAGTGGTCTTCATTAAAGAATTGCTGCCAAAAAGCCATACCTTCTGACCTTGAAACAAGGCTAAACAACTCAACTATGCACAAAAACCTAGGAACGGGGGTGCAGAAAAATTGTAACCGGTGCTCAGGACTGATAAGTCAAAAGTTTGAAATATTTGGCTGTAGCATGAGGTAGTTTGTGCGCCAAAGGGCTGGAGAGCAGTAAAATATGAGTGTCAACAGTGAAGCATGGCGGAGGTTCCTTGCAAGTTTGGGGCAGCATTTCTGCATATGGAATTGGAGATGTGGTCAGGATCAGTGGTGGTGTTAATGCTGAAAAAAAAACAGGTAGATATTTGTCCATCATGCCATTCCATCAGGGAGGCGTGTGATTGGCCCCAAATTTATTCTCAAGCACAGAAATATTGCATACATATGTTCATGTGCACTCTATCAGCTCAAATAGAGAGAAATGGGTGATTAATCTACTCTCTGTAGTGGGGAGTCCATGCATGAGAGTTCAAATGCAGCAAGAGGTGTGTAGATGGTCTGACTCTGGATGGCTGCCTGCTCATAACAAGCTAGAAGGGGCTCTGTAGACAGTAAAAAACAAAAAAGAGATCAGCACCATCTAAGTGTAGCGTTAAACATTTTAATATAGGACAGATGATTTTAAACTCTACAAGATAGTAGAGATTACAGCGCATGTGACATGGTATAGGAAGTTCATCCACTCCTGAGGAAAGGCGGTCAGCTCGCAGGTGGAGAGGCAGCTGATGTTCCCTGGTTGCGCTGGTGGCTCCCAACGCTTTCTGGTTCTCCGATTCGGCTCAGAGGCGGCTGGACACGTCACTTCCGGATGGTTAGAGAGTGGGGAGGAGCTCACATTCGGAGCATGCGTGTGCCTTCATCAGCATGCATGCTCCGAACACGGGCTCTCCCCCACTCTTGTACTATCTTGTGAGTTTAAAATCGTCTGTCCTATATTAAAATGTTTTTATCACACTGCACTTAGATGGCGCTGCTCTTTTTTTTTTTGTTTTTTTTTGTTTTTTCCCAAATTTATTCTGCAGCAGGACAACGACCCTTCAGCCAGTGACATTAAGAAAGGAAAAACAAGGCGTCCTGGAAGTGATGGTTTGGCCTTCACGGAGCCCTGATCTCAACATCTTTAAGTCTGTCTGGAATGAAGAGGCAGAAGGATTTGTGGCAGCCTAAATCCACAGAAGATCTGTGATTAGTTCTCCAAGATGTTTGGAAGAACCTACCTGCCGAGTTCCTATAAAAACTGTGTGCAAGTGTATCTAGAAGAATTGATGCAGTTTTGAAGGCAAAGGGTGGTCTCAAATAATAATTTGGATTTCTCTTCTGTTCATTTACTTTCCATTTTGTTAATTGATAAAATATTAACACTTCTATTTCTGAAAGCTTTCTTAATTCACAGCTTTTTTTACACCCGCTTAAAAATTTTTGCACAGTACTGTATGTCTGAATGAATTATAAACGTATCATCGCACAGTGGTCCTGCGGATACGAAATAGGTTATGTGTGCCACGTCTAATATAAAGTAGTTTGGGAAAACATGAGCGTGTGGGCAGGCACCAAGACTTTATAGGCACAATAAGAATACTTATATCATTAAAAATATTATTTTTATTTCAAAAATGTTGTATTAAAAACGGGGGAAGACAGAAAATAAATAAAAACTGGGTATGACATACATAGTTTACAGAATATGCACTCCATACACAATATGTAGGTTAGTATAGAAAGGCAACGGAACTACAGGATCAACAAGAGACAAATACAACTTATTGATCTATATAGTTACAGTACATATCGTTGAGTCAAACGCTATGTGATGGTGGTAGTCAAATTCTGTATAAGCTCATAAGCTCGACATGTTACGCGCCTTTATGCGCTTCTTCAGGAGCATAAAATAAGGAAACTGTAATGGATAATACAATATTATCAGAATTTCCAAGACATTTTGTATGAGTATAATATATACATTTACATATGAGTAAAAAGATAATAAATGGAGGCTGTTTAGAGGGAACACCAGGGGAACATCAGTTCTGCAAACGTCAGGCGGAGAGAAGGCAATGTGGGGACGAATGTAACATAGTATAAGTCTATAGTATGAAATAAGGAGGGTAGATAAATGTGATATAGACTAAATAATAAGTAAGGTGGAAGGGGGAGGGGAGGGGGGAAAGAGAAGATGGGAAGGAGGGAAGGAAAGGGAGAGGGTGAGGGGAAGGGGAGATGGTTAGGAAGGGGAAGGGACGGCGAAAGGAAAGGGAAGGAAGGCAGGAGAGGGGGGGGGGGAGGAAAAAGGGGGGGGAAAGAAGGAAAAAAGGGGGGGGGGGGTTTATTTAATAACAGATGAACTGTAGAAAATATATGTAGTAGATAAAATATATATATATATATATATATATATATATATATATATATATATATATATATATATATATATATATATATATATATATATATATATATTAGATAACATATATATATATATATATAATTCCTAGTATATCATAGTGGAAATAACATATCTATTAAAAGGTATCTTATTGGGGTAAAATTGCACTTACCCTAGTCAGTGTAGAGACTATAATTTAGGAAGGAGGGGAGATAGAAAGCAAAACCACAACCATCTCCTTAGTACTGTATGTCTAGTAATGCAATAGGGTGACTCCTTTTAAGAGATATTAGCAATGTCATCCTATGGCCTCAAAGTTAAAGAATCTGGTAAACGTGTCTGGTAATTTTAATGGCAGTTCCTGTTCCAACTTCCAACACCCACCCCCATCTCAATCGTTCAGCAGTTTCTTGGGTACAACCAGCATGTCAGATTTATAACATGCAAATATTGACACTAGCAGTAATCACTGTGTTCTCCCGGCAGGGACAGCTATACAAATTTAGGCATAATTGGACAGACCGGTCATGTGTTAAAGCAGTTATCCTATGTGTGGCTTGCATAAGTTAGAATCTTTTGGGCTTATTTTGCTCATTTTTATTTTAATCTTTGTTGACAAAATGCACACACTTATTTTAGTGTTTCCATTCCTGGGCCACTCATTTATTTTTCCTCCCTTACTAGCAGACTTAAATCTTAAGTGAATAGGTGGATCATTGGTGAGTTCAATTACCAGCTGGCCATTGATGGATAGAATTTCAAAGGAAAATTCATACAAAAAATGCTCAGAAACATTTGTTTATTGAAAGAGATTTGTTTTGCCTTCAACATTTGAATTTGGAATGAATGGACTTTACCAAGTGAAAACCATATACACTGTTAGAAATATTCCAGCCTGCGCCTTTGAGAATTCCCTTGTCACTGCGGTAGAAAACAAACCTCATTTTGACCCACTAATGATTGGAAAAACTAATGAGTATTCTTAGAACTTCTCTTTTTTTTTTTTTTTTTTTTTTTTTTAACAGCCTCCTAAACGGTGAACTATGTAGGAGCTCATTCTACTGTGTCACTCTTTTTAAATCCGTGCGTCTGAATAAATATGCCTATATAGGACCTTGTGTTGACCTTATGACACTAGAACTGACTACCCAGCACTATGCTCAGGTCTGAAAGCATTACATTTTTTTCCATGACTCCACACAATCCAACTTAACTTGTAGATGTTTAAACCCTTTATTTGCTAGTTGTTTGTGTTTTCTTTAAATTGCTGCATTGCTGCTTTACATTAACTGGAATTTTTCAATGGGCTGTGTTAGGCTTTTAGACCACTTTTATTTATTTATTTTTTGCTTTCTTGTAGGTCACAGAACAAAAAACCAAAGTGCCCGAAGCGACGAAACCAAGTTCAAGCCAAGCGACGGCCGCCAGCCTACCTGGCAGTTCCCCCTCGCCACCAGTCAATGGTGGCAACAATGCCAAAAGGGTGGCAGTGCCGAACGGACAACCGCCCAGCACCGCCCGCTACATGCCTCGGGAGGTGCCACCCACGATTCCGCTGCCAGCAGGACCACAAAGTGTTACTAAAGCGTGGGCAGCCCCCTCCAGCATCCTGTATGCTGTTGGGGGGAGGAGCAGGGACTCCACCCTCCTCCACTGCACCAGGGGCAGGCCCAGGCAACGCACAGCCAGGGGCAGGAGCACTGCTGTCGGGGGAAAGTGGAACTGCAACAGGTATGTTTATATGTTTAAAG